>NC_081773.1:23008491-23308491 GCF_963082965.1 Carassius carassius
AGGGAAAGAAAAAATATATTAATTATACATACTAAAATAAATTATTTACGTAAATGTTACATTTTTACTGGAAAGCAAAAAAAAAAAAAAAAATCTCATTAAGTTGCCATAATAATCATGTATTTGAAGCTACAAAAACTTCTTCTATCTGCTAAACATAAAAAGAGGGATGAGTATAAAATTAAAGCAAAGCCTGAGAATTGCTTTCATTGTTTTATTTTACCGTATGTTAAATGTACTTTTTTTTTTTCGTTGTGTTTTATTTTATCTTTAAATTAAAAAAAATATATAAAAAAACCAACAAACATTTACTTATTAAAATAAATACTTATTTTCAGTAAATATCTTTAAAGTTTATTTTATTAACCTACTGGCATATATTCTTTTGTTAAATAAATAAATAACAACAAGTCTTATAATATTTTTTAAAAGTTATATCTTATCTGTAAATGTATTTTTAAGATGTTTAGACATTTTGCCAAGTCAAAAATACTGAAAAAAAAAGGATTATTATTATTTTATTTATTTTTGTAGTATTGGACATTTGACAAAATGTAACAATAACACTTTAAGGAGTTAATAAGAACTTAATTGTCTAATTCTACTTTTTATCCAAAGCAAAATTGACAAATAACACATTTAAAAATATTTTGTGATCAAACAGTAATTTTGTTAAGACTAGTACAAATGCCTGCTGCAAGTCAAGTGAAATCTTTTTTTTTAAAAGGCATTTCCCATTGGATTTCACAGTCTATCTGATTTCATTGTCTCCTTCCATTGTCTATATGTCATAAATTAGCCCATCAGTGGCAAAGACTGCATCAATAATTCAATCTGGGCAAATTGCAGAGGGAAATTAATCATGAGTGGGAAAGGATGAAATCAGCCCAAACTCATCAAACTCTGAGGTCAGAAAGTTGAAATTTGCACCTTGGGCGACCGCTGAGTGATCATATCAAAAAGAAGACGCTAAGCACTGCTTTTCCTCATTTTGATCTCCAGTCTGGAGCATCCTTTTCCTAAGGCCTCAGCCGTCCCACGAGAGCCGGAATCTGAAAAATGTAGCACGCCGCATTGCTGCCGCCGTGATCCTGTGAGCCTCTGTTAGATCATTAGAATAAATGAGAGCAGCAGCCACCATTGTGCTCATGCATTTCCATCTGTTGAGCCGGATGCTGTTTCATAATCACTGCAGAGTATTTGTGAACACTGAACATATTTCTCTAACCAAAACAACACCAGAGCAGAATCTAAACAGCTCTTGTTCCCAGCTGCTATTTGCTCACGTCGGGTACTTCCTGTTTTATTGGTTACAGATGAAGGGGGCAGTCACCTCTTGACCACAGGGGTTGCTGTCCAAAGCAGCTGTAACAATGTCTACTGAATGCATTTGGAACACAGCGCTCTCACACCATTGTCTGTTGACAGAGACAGAGACCTCTGTCTTGTCAATGCAGAGACTGACGTCTCGGATGTTTGAATTGTGGATACAGACCGACCAGTGTAGCTTTCAGAGCAAATGTGTGGGAATTCTCTGAGTAGAGTGAAGTATTATTGACCTCTGTTTCAGGCTATTGTATACACGCACAGAGAGGATGGGAAAGATGGGGAGAATTTATGATCAGCCACACTTTCATATGTCTTGTCCAATGGAGTCCAATGCTGTTTTGGTCATTGTATAGACAGCAAAATAAATAAACTGATGTCAGTTGGCTTCATCATTTGGGAAAAGCATCTGATTGGGTTCTTCACGGTGCTTTGTGCTCTGAAATGAGTCAGGACCTTCAAAAGATTCCTCATACTTTACTCAGCCTTTACAGGTCTTGATAGCCCTATGAAAACATTGTGAAATGGCAATAGAAAAAAAAATCAAGCATGACTATTTTGAGGAAATTCTTAAGGTGGTATAATGTAGAGAAGCACAATGAAAGGTTCATCTTAAATGCTCATATCTTGGCCATGCAAAATGCTCTGAAATTACACCAGAAGGAAGGCTGTGACAGCTGTACTAATCTCTCAGTTTATGTTTACCTGCATTGCTTTTCATTTCTTTATTCTACGCTGAGCACTAATTCATTACCAAAATCCCTCTTACATTTTCAGAGGCTAAATGAAGGATGTCCAACTGCATGCAGAAAATCTGCTAAAACTGTTTGCCATGACATTTTAGACAATTTTATAAAATAAATGCTAACGCAAATGTCACAGAAAGATTTTTTTTTCTCGAAAGGTTTCTTATGCTCACCAAAGGTGCCTTTATTTGATCAAATGTAAAACAGCAATATTGTGAAATCATTTTACAATTTATAATAATTGGTTTCTATTTTAATATCTTTTAAAATGTAATTTATTCCTGTGATGACAAAGCTGATCAGAAATTCAGCTGAATTCAGAAATCATCCTAATATGCTGATTTTGTGCTCAAGGAATATTTCTTTTGAAATATATGAAAACAGTTGTCCATCTTAATATGGAATCTGAAAAATTTTACTCCAGGAATAATTTAGTTAAAAGTTTAGAACGAATGCATTCATTTTGTTTTATTTTACATTTATTTTATTTATTATTCTTTCTTTTTTTTTTTTTTTTTTACTTTACACTTTACTTTAGTTTGCTTTGCTTTACTTTACTTTGACATTATAAAAGTCTTTACTGTGACTTATTTTATATCAATTTAATGCATCTCTGCTAAATAAAAGTATTAATTTTTTTTTTTTTTTAAAGAGCCACACTTTTGGATGGCAGTGTAACTAGCTTCTAAGACATGAGAAATGACAACTTAGAAAAAACTAGCTGCTAGTCATCCTAATTCAACTGTGTCAAATACAAAAAAAGCAATCAATCAAGCACATCCACACAATTCACTTGGGTCCATACATGAACTTGGACCTCAAAACTATGAACCGAATCAGACTGAACAGTGACTGGAATCCTCAGTGGCATTACATTTTCTTATCCTTTAGTGTACTTTATGTACTTGGATGACATAAAAATAAAAATCAACAAAGACAGAAGGGGGAGTTGTGACAGAGATTCCACTGAGAGATGGAGGGTGGATGCCGTTATGAGTATGTGGTCGCACGCAAGCGAGTCCATTGGATAAAGAAGAGAGATGATGGAGACTTGAGATAGACTGAAAAAGATTCCACAAACTTACTTATTCATGCATGACCCATCTGTTTACATTCCATTCTTGTCAAACTGTGGGCTTTATCTCCTGACTCCTTAGTTAAGAGAAAGCTCCTCTCCCATAGCTCTTCATCCCCATACATAACATCACATAACTCTTCAGTGACCCTGAGGTCAAGCTTCTGGTCTGGTTCCATCTCCAGAAGTTTTGAGCCTCTTATGTGTCGGATTTAAGCAGATTTAAGTCCCTTCGGTATACCAGTCAAGATGGTTTATTTGTACTAGTTCCCAAATTTTAAAGAAACAGTAAAAGCATCAAGACAATAAAATTGATAGTATAGGAATTATGCATTCCTAAAAAAAATTTTTTTTTAATTAAAACTTATTATGTTTTAGTTAGCTAAACATACTCTGGTCGTTCCCTCATCCAACTTTATAAGGGTTCATCCTGGTGAATGTGTGCCAAATGCATGACTTTTTTTTTTTAATAAATAAAACTGTCCCTTTCTACAAAAAAAAAAAAATACAATGTACATTAATCCAATTTATATTTGTCTACAAAACATATCAAGAATGTAAGCATAGGGCTTTAGATTAAAGATCATTATAAACTCATTCAAGTGTGTACAAACTTCTGTCTATTGGCGTAAATCCTGGGAAAATCATGCCCTAATATATTTGGCGTACTACATCTACATCTTTGCGAATGGGGAAATTATTCCACCTCATTTTGCAAAAAGCATTTAGATAATGGCTGAACTTTTGTTTTTCAGAACAGCATGGTGCACGAACATCTATTTTCACATTAGATACAGCCATAATGTAAATTAATAGCCTTGAGCACATAAATAGAATAATGCAGGCCCCCGAGAATGAACTGTCATTATCTTATTTCTCCTGAGCAATTGCATTAGTCAGATATGACAGATTCAATAATGTCTATGGAGGCTGTGACTGACTATATTCTGTAGCCTCAATTGTGAGAGAGGAAGTTCATCCCACATTGTAAACTGATCTGTGCAAATCTGGTCCATTTGCGCAAATGCATACCAAAGGCACGGGATCAAGAGCTGAGAAGGAAAGAGAAGCTGACAGAAGCTGTGTTCTGAGTTTCCTCTCTATTGCTCATGTAATAGAACCTACTTACAGCATGAATGAGTCTCAGGGAGGCACGGAAGGAGCGCAGTGTGTGGGTGGGTCTCAGTCTCAGTACCTTGAGCTCCCCCATTGTGCCAACATAGTGATGCCAACATCATCAGATGTTCCTGATCCCATGAGACGGCTGGTCCCCCATGAGACGGAAGCAGTGGAATCCTGCTGCCTCATGCATCTGTTTAGATCTTGGGAAACAGCAGCAGCAACACAGTGTGCACAGACAGCACGCACTGATCTCACCGGAAAAAAAAACACTGTCTCAGGACAGACAGGTTTGGGATCCTGGGAAAAGTCTAATGCTTTGACAATGTTGGTAGTAACAAAAACATGGTGTAGATATATGATCTCCATTTATAAATCATTTCTGTGCACCCTGGGTCAATTCGAAAACACACAATAGAATAATATTTGTTATATTTTATTTATATATTTTGTATGTATGTATGTATGTATGTATGTACATACTACAGACCAACATTTTGTTATTATTTTAAGATTTTATTATTTTTCTTTTTTTATGTTTTTGAAAGAAGTATGCTCACCAAGGCTGCATTTATCTGATTAAAATTCTGTAAATATACAGTAATATTGTGAAATATTATTACAAAACCAGTTTCAACATTATTAATAATAAATGTTTCTTAAGCACCAAGTTTGGATAATACAATGATTTCTGAAGGATCATGTCACACTGTGTAATGACTGCTGAACAATTAGCTTTTTCATCACAGAAATAAATAATATCTTATAATATATCAAAATAGAAGATTTTTTTTTAATTGTAATAATGTCAGAATACTGTTTTTACTGTATTTTTGATCAAATATGTGCATGAATAAATCCCTGATGATCAGAAATTTCAAAACATTATTGCACGTTTTTGACTGGTAGTATATACAGTATCTACATATGTATGGTGTTTTTTTAACATATATATATATATATATATATATATATATATATATATATATGTGTGTATACATATATACAGTATGTATGTTTTATATGCGTGCATTTATATATGTATATGACATGAATAATTCCAAGAACTACAGTAATATTTTTAAGCATTTAAAAATAGCTTAAGAAACAAAACTTTAGTCAAGTGTGTCCAATTTTTGACTGGTAGCGTCCTGGCCATGGCAAATTTCCCTTATTCATATTTTCACGTTAATAAGGACAGCAGGTGCGTACCCATCGGTCAGCGCAGTGAATAATTCAAAGGGTAAGAATCAGCTTTTTCCACCTCATGCCAGCTGGGTAAAGTTAAAAAGACTCTTCTGAGCTGTTGCACTCCCCTGCCAATGGCTGCATGTTTGGCACCAAGACATACATTTCTGAGATGAGCTGGCTTTCTGTCAGCCCCATTACACTCCTGGCAGAAAGATGCAGGATAGCTCTAATGGTGTGGAGGGAAGGACAAAAGGAGACTGAGAGAGGTGGCACGCAGGTGGAAGTGTGGACAAAAGTACAGCGAGCAGGATGAAAAGATGAAGAATGTGTGAATGTGATAGCAATGAATGAATAAGAGAGCATACTATACAGACATCAATGTGCTCATTAACAATGGCTTATTATAAGAATAAAATGAAAGCATATAATAGAATATCTAGCTACAAGATGTGATATATTGTGCTGAAATTCTAACAATAAAAATGTTCATAGTTGCATCTGTCAAAATACTAGTTGGTTACTGCAGTTTTTGTTTTTCTAATTTATAATCATAGATAATTTCAAGAGAAATCAGTAATGGATTGAATATTTTTTTATTAGAAAATAAAAAAAAGTTTAATTAACAATAAAAAAATAATATCTCCATTATATCACCATGTTATTGATCTCTCTCTGGACAGCTCTTCAAGGCTGCATTTATTTGGTCAGAAATACAGTAAAACAGTAATATTGTGAATTATTATTACAATTTAAAACAACTGTTTACTATTAGAAAATATTTTCAAATGCAATTTGTTCCTGTGATGGCAAATCTGAATTTTTAGCAGCCATTACTCAAGTTTTTTTGCAAGATTCTTTGATTAATAGAAAGTTCAAATGACCAGCACTTTGTTTTTATGTAACCATGTAAAAGTCTTCACTGTCATTTTTGATCAATTTAAAGTGTATTTGCTGAATAAAAGTGACTGACCCCAGTGACCCCAGGTCAACCTCTGTAATTTTGTTAGGTTTTTCCATTTCATGGCATTATTGTAAAAGACACTAAATGTATTATTATGGTATTTTGTGGTCTGGTTACAATTCAGGAACCCATGCTTAGTGTTGTCAGGTAAATTCTGTCACCAGTGTCTCATTCTTCATCCTTTAACATCTTAATTTTCTCCCTCTGTGTGCAGTTTAAGCAAAGACTCTCTCAAAAGCTGGAAAAATGCTGCTCATCGATTTGGATCCTGCCTCCACTTGTGATGCTCCAGCTAGTCGAAATGAAGAAAGATCGGTCTTGTTTATTCACAGTTTAGAATCGCCCTGGAGAGATACACAGGGGAAGGTGAGATGGAGGAAAATGAAATTGCACCTAATCCTCTCTTCTGGGACAGTGGAGAAAACTGCTGCAAATTTAGTAACGTCATTGAAACAAAACACTAAACGCAGATATGGGGATGAAGTGGCTTATTTATCTCCTACTGTATTTGTTGTGCATTCAGATGTGTGCTGGGTATCTACTTGACTGATACTCAAATTTTATTCAGTCTTCAACCAAAAGCTGCTTCATGCATGAAACATCATGAGTGGCCTGCGAGTGAGAGCATTCAATAAATGTCTGGTACATCTATGAGACACACCACAGAGATGACTGGGGGAATAAAAGAGATATATGCAACAGCAGCAACAGTTGGGAAAGCCACCACAGTCTCATTTCACTGCTTTATTTAGACCTCAGACAGTCCTTGCTGACCTTCTGAGAGGTTTTACCTCTAAGCCAGACTTGAAACTTGGTACATTCACAAAGGACACACCCTTGCTCTCTGTGCCAGACAATGCTGCTTTCTTTGAAGTCTATCAGGGAAGTATTGGGAAATGACCGATTCATTTCCATATCAATATTCATAAGCCAGCCCTCTCTTAACACCCAAAGGCCTGACAGACAGCCCTATACAAAGTCACAAAGACCACATCAAACAGGAATCATTATCTAGTAGAGAACGCTGACCATTTATAAGCACTGTATGTCTGTGTCTCACCTGAATTAGTGAAATGTTGTTTAGATTCAGTCTGAAGAGGTAGTTTCTGTAGATAAGAGAGAAATTGAAAAATATTACATTTATATGATTTACAGTGCCCTGTGAAAGTATTCATACCCCTTCATATTTGTCACATTTTATGTTGTCGCCTTATGTGAAACTGCTTTAAATGACTTTTTTACATATCAGTCTACACTCCATTAACCATAATGACAAAGCAAAAAAAGAACTGCCACAACTTTGTAAATTTAATAAAAATAAAGTACTGAAATAAGTACATTGCATGAGTATTCATACACTTAACTCAGGACTTAGCTGAAGCACTTTTACAGCCTTATATATTTTTTGGGTATGATGCGACAAGCTTTGCTTATCATCATTTGGCAATTATTTGCCATTCTCCTCCTCACCTCTCAAGCTCTGACAGGTCGGATGGGGGCAGATGCACATTTTCAGGTTTCTCCAGAAATATTTGATAGGGTTCAATCCCAGGCTGTATCTGGGCCGCTTAAGGACATTCACAGAGTTGTCTATAAGCCACTTTTGCTGTGTGCTTAGGGCCATTGTCCTGTTGGAAGGTGAACCTTCTGTCGCTGAAAAACAGCCCCACAGCATGAGGCTGCTACCAGCACACTTTACTTATGGGATGGTACTCTGCAGGTGATGAGCGGAGCTGGTTTCCTTCAAACATGATTCTTGGAATTGAGGTTCATCAGACCAGATAATCTTGTTTCTCAGAGTCAGAGGGTCCTTTAGGTTCTTTTTTGCAAATTCCAATTGTGTTTTCATGTGTCTTACCTGAAGAGAGGATTGAGTCTTGCCAAATCGCCATAAAACCCAGACCGGTGGAGTGTTGGAGTGATGTTTGTGCTTCTGTAGATTTCTTCTGTCTCCACATATGATCATGGAGCTCAACTAGAGTGACCATCAGGTTCTTGGTCACCAGTCTAGACCAGGCCCTTCTCCATCAATTGCTCAGTTTGGTTAGGAGTCCTGGTTGTTTCAAACTTCTTTCATTAAGGGTAACAGAGACTACATGCCTCTTTGACCCTTCAATGCAGCAGAATTGTTTTCTGAACTCTTCCCCAGATGTCTGTTTTGACACAATCCTGTCTCTGAGCTCTACAAGCATTTTATTTTCTAACCTCAGGGTTGGGTTCTAGCTTAGATATGGATTTTCAGCTTTTAGACATTTTATTAAGACGTGTGCCTTTGTAAACCATACACATTCAATTGAATTTGCCACAGGTTAACTTCACTCAAAGTGTAGTAACATCTACAAGCAATATGAATGCTCCTGAGCTAAACTTCAACTGTCCCAGATAAATACTTATACTTATGCAATGAAATAATTAAAGATGTTTTATTTTTAATACATTTGCAAAGTTTTTTGCTTTGCCATTATGGTGTATGGAGTGTAGATTGATGTGGGGAAAAAGTAATTCAAAGCAGTTTTACATAAGGCAACAAACGTCCAAACGAGTAAAAAAATTAAGGGGTATGAATAAAAATTTACCCTTAATATGCCAAGGGAAATGAAAAATAAAGTGGAGTCCAAAAGTCAGAGACCTCTAGTGAAAATGGTTATTTTTTTTTTTTTTTTACATTTTTCTCACTGAATAAAATGACTTTAAATAAATTCTAAACACAAATGTTATAGAAATAACCATTGACCCCCCCCCCCCCCCAAAAAAATATTATAATTTAAATTATAATGATATATACTTTGTTTTTCAAAAACACATATTATTATATAATGATATACCAATACAACTTCTAAATTATATTATAATACAAACATATTTAATATAGAAATATTTAAACTGTGTATTTGTATTGATCTTATTCATGCATCAGTCCAAACATTGGCCAGATATTGTATGAGGTTTTACCTTGCTCCCACTATAAGTTCATTCCTGGTGAGGTCAAGGGTCAGCTGAGAGTAGTCCCTTACACCAGGATGGGAGAAACTGGAGATCAAAGGACTTAGAGCTGAAAGACCAAAAAATAAATGAAAAATGGGTATATTAGTGATACAGAAGGGAAGTGGTTGCGTTTGACAAACCTTGAAAGTTCAAAGCATACTGTATAACATTAAAATCCATTAAATAACTCCTGGTTTAGGGTAACATATGGATTAAGCATTACAAAAACGAGTTCTGCAATAGAGGTCACTAATCCAGGAAAATGAGTGGTGAGTCCCCAGTAACATGTGAGGAGGAGCTATGCTTCGAGGTAACTGGGCCTCTTCAAGGATACTGATCCTAATTCAACATGACACTTAGTCAAAACTCTGCTTACCCAAAGAATCTCAGAACATAAAAGCACTGTTTGATACAATGTTTCGCAAATCAAAACAATTTGCCCTGGCACACACTTACAGCACTGACTGGCCCTATTGAAGAGGGAATTACATGATACAGAAAGGGCATTATGTAAATACAAAAACCACTTGATCTATTGTTGACCTTAACGTGGTTTAGTAAATGGGATTTTACTGTAAAAGGAACAAATAAAAAGATTTGTTATCCTTCCATGCAGAATAGGATCTCTCAGCAGTATTATGGACATGTCTAGCTAAAATACAGAAATCCTTGCCTAATATTACAAAATGTAGTTTTCAAATGTTGTTTGTTTTATGAGTTCCTATTAAATGTCAGGCTCAAGTTTCACTTTCCAAAAAAGCACAGCCCTTATCGTTTATGATAAATGGATAGTTTTGAGTTACAAAAACAACTCAAAATCCAATGTACAAAATAACAAAATGAAACTTAAAAAAATAAAAATAAACTGAATGCATTGGAACGCATGACCTAACAAAAGTGTATATACGTTGATTGCAAATATGTCACTTTGAATTAAAAAAATTTTTTTTACAAATATAATTGCATTGCAGGTTGCATCTGCATAATGGCATTTCAGGTTGCTAGAAAGATTTGCACAATTTTCTTTTTTAAATGTATTATAAAATAATTGTGTATTTAATATTATTTGTATTATTAATATTAAATAAAATAAATCATATGCAATACTACAATTAGTATATAAGGCCATACATACTGTAATTTCTCTTTTAGGCACAAAATTAAAAAAAAATAATATTTTGACTACATCTAAATGCTATGTGACAACAGTCGCAAACACAGCTGCAGCTTTCTCACACCACAGGACAAAGCAGCGGTGAAACTGGTTTCTATTAACAAGACATCCATAGATACCACTTCATACAGTCCGAATCTGTCCTGGCAGATGGAGTCGTCCAGATGCTGGGGTCAACCAAAACAATCTGTCATTCACATGGGAACACATACTAAATGGGATGTGTCTGCACAGAATTTACTGGAAAACATGGGGGAAAAGCTTCTGCAATGCCACTGAATTAATATATTAACAAACTGAATGATTGGTACCATATGGCTGCATCATTCAGGCATTATTTATGGAAAAATAATGACAGGGAAACAAACACAATCTGTACTATAAGTCTCCCTCTTCCACAAGCATCCATCTCACCCGTGTTAAAATGTGGTTATGGCCTTTGATGACTGATAAAATGTGTTCAGAGAGAATAATAGAAAATCTTATTGGATATCATACATCAAGAACAGCTGTATTACAGACAGTGATTAATTGCTGAGAAAGATGAGACAGTCTTTTTCTTTATATATATATATTGTAGAACAAGCATTAAGTTTATAGAGCTTATTGATCAGTTACTGTAGGTCAAAAGTCAAAAGCTCACAGTCTATAATATAATGCAGAGGTTTCCAACCTATGTCATCAGAAAACTACTATGACCCAACTTATTTAGCTGAAAAACAATATAGGTGGTTCAAATGTAAAACATGTAAAAAAAATTAATTAAAAAAAATTAATCTGGTTTCACTTTATTGAAATTGTTTAGTTAGTCAATCCAGCATCGGGAAACCCAGATATTCTAAATATAACTTATGCAAACTACTCTAGTTAGCATGAATGCTGTTTCTCAAATAAGACAGGTGCTGGTCACCTGAATATGTTGTACTTTGGATCCACAGAACCAGGTTTCTAAATTAGCTTAACCAGGTAACCTTGGTCAATCAGTTTCATCAGAAAAGCCAAATTATTTGACCAGAATTTGGGCAGTTAGACCAGTAATAAACCATCAATGACCTGCATATCGTTGCTTGGACCACAATGAAAATCTATGCTTGTTTATGCTTGCCTTTTAGTCTGATCCCAAATGCTTCATAAAGCATAAAACACATGCACTGACAAATCGCTTAGATTGTCCAGGTTGAGGGACTGTGATGATAACCTCAGAGTCACCTGAGTTACCCAAACCACAGCTGAGTTAAATGTCAGGCGCGGCATGAAAAAGCTGATCTTTGCAGAAACAAACAGACTCAGCTGTTCATCTCTAATTCCTGCAGGGCTCAGATCTTTCACCTACTAAACTGTCATAACATAAACCACTCCAAATCTCCTTTATGGTAATATTAAGATATTTAAGATACACAAAATGTGTTTGCACCAGCACAGTAAGCGTTGAGGTTATCTGAAAGTTTCTTTTTTATTCACTTACAGGAGTCATAAACTGCCCTTTTTGACGGATTTCGAAGCCTGGGTGAGTTTTATATAAACGGTGGTTTTATATGCACGGACAGCTCCCACACATCATCAAGCCAGCCTGGCATCCAGCAATCCATATGCAATAAAAAGGGATAAATATGAGGGCAGGGCCAGAAAAGGGTTGATGGACGATTATTGCATTTTCCTCACCAAACACGCAGCGGAAGTGATTAATGCGTTAGCCAGCAGATCTGAGGGACAAGGACAGATTCAACAGTCTGCATCCAAGATGCTCCTTAGGACATAAATCATAATCATTATGTTTTTTGTTCTCAAAGATTTACAGCTGACTGGTTCTTAATGCTACACGCAGAGAGGAAGACAGAAGGGGTGGTTTTGGCTATGCTGCTGCAGGTATTGAATACAAGACTGCCATTGTTAAGCTACAAATCACACAAACACTAGCAACTAACCAGGCTCAGATTGAACCTTTCTTTGCTTATACCAGGGGAAAATGTGGTAAATGGATTTAAATATGGATTTATAAAGGGTACTACACTCTTACTGGCAGCTGAAAGCATAATCACATTTGCCAAAATATTTAATTAATGAAAACGCAAGGGAGGATGTGTAGATTTGAGAATAATGTGAGTACAGATTTATCAGAAATCTGCCAAATTTTCTACAGTCTGAGAGATCACAGTTCACATGCACAATCTTACAATAATTATGATTAATAATCTGACAATGTGTAAGGTCACAGAAACACAATATACGGTGTTGTTTTGATCGGGTGAAGGTCAGGAACTGTTTAAGAATTGTACACCTGGATTTCTGCCTAGTTCTCTGAATTCACTTTGCATATAAACTCCTTTAGAAGCATTATGACATTATTTTCAATGCATGAATGTTTGTTTACATTTTAATATGAAAAAAAAAAAATCATGTCAGCATGTTCTCTTTAATTATCAGGTTTTGATTTGGATAGTTATCACTGTTGTGCATGTAAACATAGTCAGTGTATGATTTACTGTAAACAAGAACCATCAATATTCATATTACTAGCATGTTGGCTGTTTATTAGTACTTATAAACCACATATTAATGGCTGATTCTGACCATATTCTACATCCCTTAATCCTATGCCATACCTAAACTCGCTTGCTAACTCTTTATAAACAGCAATTTAGTTTATTGAGTCAAAAGTCATAGTTAAAATGACTTGCCTGTAGCAAACACAGATCCACCAGTTTTCTTTCTTTGGTGGGCAGAGAGCAACTATCCTCATACATACCCAATACACATATTAAAGGGTTTAAAGCAATAGGAGAGGAGGTAAATTGAGATATATACTGAATTACCTTACCCCAAAACATTTGCATCTCCTCACATTCCCACACACAATGAAAAAATGTACCCTGAAACTTCTTACATTTAAAACATAAGTCAGGAATACTGGGGTTAAATTTATTTAGTCTCACAGGAGTGATATAAGTTCTCATTATCCAATTATATTGTAAGAGTCTCAATCTAGTGTTTATAGTTTGGGTTTGCGCTTTCAAACATATTGTACCCCACTCATCCAATGAAAGGTCTTTATTTAAATATTGCATCCATGCTTGCCTTTTGTTTTCAGTACTTTCTTTATAGTTCTGTGCCAGTATATTGTATAACTGAGTAATTCGCCCTTTACTGAAACAGTCATGTGTAGAAAGAGTTTCCAATTTGGATAATGAAGGGAGTCGTACAGAATTTTTTAACTTCGAAAAAATAAAACTTCTAAGCTGCAAGTATTTAAAAAAATGTTTGCGGGGTATATCGAACTTCGACACCAGATTGTCAAATGACATTAATATATTATCTTCATATAGATCCATCAATCTAACAATACCCTTATTTAACCATAATTTAAAACCAAAGTCATTTTTAGCTGGGCTGAAATATTCATTACCCCAAATTGGAGAAAAACATGACAACACTGGGGTCTCTCCAAGAAATTTATGAACTTCATACCATATCATAATGGTATTTTTAACAAATGGATTGTCGGTTTTCTTTTTTAGTTCCTTAAGGGGTGCTGAATATATAAAGCTGTCAAGTGTCATGCCTTTTGTGGTCAACTCTTCAACCTGTATCCAAGGTATATTCGGATCTTTTGAGAACCAGAACATTGCAGCCCTCATTTGAGCAGCCCAATAATACCATAATAAGTTTGGTAATTGTAACCCTCCCCTGTCATAAGGCAGGTACAAAAGAGAAAGTCGAAGCCTAGACTTCCTATTACTCCAGATAAAATTAGAAAGAAGCTTATTCACTTTTTGGAAAAAAGCAGGAGGAGGGGCAAGTGGTAACAACTGAAAGATATATAAAAATCTTGGCAATATGTTCATCTTAATCACATTTATTCTTCCGATTAAAGACAAGGGCAGTGTCATCCATCTAGTAGTTTCCTCAGACACCTTCAGCAATAAAGGTTCATAGTTAGCTGAACTAAGGGAACTTATTTTGGGGGTTATTTTAATTCCTAAATACTCAAAACCACTAACAGCATTAACAAAGGGGTGTACTACTTTAGGGTTTATTCTCTCTTGTTCATTTAGGAACATAATTGATGACTTATCCTTATTAACCTTAAAACCAGAAAACTCCCCAAACAGGCCCATAAGCTTTAAAAGGGAAGGTATAGATTTTCCAAGCTCTGATAGAAATACAATAGTATCATCAGCATATAAAGCAATACGATGTTCTAAGGCCCCTGAATGAATACCACAAATTATTGGATGTGCTCTAATTGCTATTGCTAGTGGTTCCATGGATAAAACAAAGAGTAGAGGTGAGAGTGGTGAACCTTGTCGGGCTCCGCGACTTAATTTAAATGGTTGCGAGACATGGTTGTTAGTAAGTACCTCTGCAGTAGAATCAGCTAATATAATTTCCATCCATCTACGAAAATTTTCACCCAAACCAAATCGCGCAAGCACCTCCATCAAATATGGCCATTCAAGTCTGTCGAATGCCTTTTCGGCATCGAGCGACAAGATGGCCGTATCAGGGGTGTCATCCCCGGCGTGCACCAGATTGAGCACCCTTCTAACATTGTGGAACCCTTGACGGTTCTTAACAAAGCCATTTTGGTCCGAATGTACCAACAACGGAAGGACCTTTTCAAGTCTCATTGCCAAAGCTTTAGCAATAATTTTTGTATCTGTATTTAAAAGTGATATTGGCCTATATGAGCCAGATTCTTCTGGCGACTTTCCGGGTTTCAAGATGAGAGTGATTAGAGCACTTCTCAGCGAGGGAGGGAGACATCCTTGCCTAAAAGCTTCTATATACATATCTAGTAAGGGACCTATTAGTTTATCTTTAAATTGTTTATAAATATCAATTGGGAGCCCATCTGGACCCGCCGCTTTACCGCCCTTCATTTTAAGAATAGCCATAGAAACCTCTTCTAACTCCAGCGCCCGATCTAGTTCAAGCTTGTCCTCTACAGAAATAGAGGGGATATCCAGCCCATCCAAAAATTCATTTTGAGTGGAGGTGCTTATAGGAAATTCAGCTTGGTATAGAGATTTATAAAATGATACAAATGCAGCATTAATCTCAGCCGGATCTGTGGTGATCTCTCCCCTCCCATTCCTAATTTGATTAATAGCTCTTTCTGAAGTTAATTTCTTAAGTTGCCAAGCCAATAGTTTACTGGGTTTCTCACCCTGATCATAAAAGGTTTGTTTTAGTCTTAATATACTATTTTCAGCTTTTCGTGTGGAAAGTTCCTCGTATTCAGCTTTTAAGGCTAATAATTTTTGCTTACTTTGTACGGATTTATCTATGTTTATTATTTTCTCTAAATCTCTTATTTCAATATCTAATTCAAGCAACTTTTGTTTATCTTTATTACATTTGGAACTAGTATAACTAATCATTTGGCCCCTAATAAATGCCTTAAAGGCTTCCCACCTAATGGCTGCTGAAGTTTGATCTGTGTTTATGGTAAAATACAGGTCTATTTTTTCACCAACAAATTTGATGAATTCAGAATTCTGTAGCCATCTAGGCTGTAAGCGCCATCTAGGGGGACCTTTATTTGTTTGAGATTCTATATAAAGTAATGAAATGGGAGAATGATCAGACAGAACCGCACTATCATATGTACAACTTTCAATATCAGGTAGTAAAGAAACTGAAATTAAGAAATAATCTATACGAGAGGAGGTTTTAGATAAAGAAGAGAAACATGAGTATTCCCTTTTTAAAGGATTCAATGTTCTCCAAGGGTCACACAAATTCAAATCTTTTATAGCTTGTCTGATTTTTTTTCTACCTTGAGAGTGAGAGCTATCTAATCCTGAAGAGCGGTCAAGCTCAGGGTCAAGTGTGCAATTAAAATCACCTGCTACTATAACCGTTCCGGATAGTGAGGCAATCAATAAGAAAATATTTTCAAAAAATGCAGGATTATCCTCATTTGGGGCATAAATATTAACCAAATTAAAAATTTTGTTCATATAAGTTCCTTGTATTATCAAATATCTACCAGCCCTGTCTTTAATTTCCTTATTTACTTGAAAGGGTACGGATTTATGGACCAACACCATAACTCCCCTAGAGTGAGAAGAAAAACAAGAAGCCCAAACCTGGCCTGGCCATCTTCTTTGTATCTTTAGGAGCTCTTCTTTAAGCAGATGAGTCTCTTGAAGGAATACTATAGAGGATTCAAGCTGCTTAATCCTCGTCATTACTTGCTTAAGTTTAACTGTTTTAATCATACCCCTTACATTCCAAGAAGTAAATTTAAGCTTCTCTATCTGGAACATTTTTATTTCACCTTAAGAAAATTATTCCGCATAACAGTAGTCTATATAGGAAATAGTCACTCGATGTGTAAGTTAACAAAAAGATAATCCAGAATAAGGAGGTAGTATACAAAACATTAAAACAAATTAACAGCGCAACCGACTGCCCTGAACACCCCCCCTTAGCTGTTATCCCGAACTGAACAGCCTGACAACCCCCCCTCCCTCTTTTATCACCTTGGGATATAGTTATGTACCCGCACCGTTCCATTGTAAACAAGGGAACGGTTAAACCAAACCAAGTGCTTATATAAAAAATAATAATAAAAGAAACCATAAAACAATCAAAAAATATGTGAATCCCCTGGCTTTTCGTGCGTCTTTTTACTCAAAAAATATAAATATATAAATAATAAATTAGTAAATAGGTTAGCGATCTCTTCAGATACATAAGAGTCCCCCATAATATGGCGTCGTTAGGAACACACCAAAACAATTAAATGGGGGATCAAATAAATAAAAAATAAAATCAAAACATCAGTGACGCCTCAACCACATACTAGAAATGCACTAGTAATAAAAGTGAGATCCGCCTACCCAGCTGAATTCTTGCACTAAAATTTAAGTATATAAATCTCTATATGCAAAGTCAATTGTGAACGACCCGGTAATCTGTGTGCTCTCTCGATGACCGGCGGAGTGGAGAAGGACTCTGGGCCCAACACCTCAGGTAGCCATCTCTCCAAGAAGGCGACCGCATCAGGATTTTCCACTTTTTCGGGAAGATTAACCAGTCTTAGGTTCGATCTCCGAGAGCGGTTTTCAAGGTCATCTAGCTTGTGAGAAAGAAACGCCAGACGCTTAACTACCTCCTCCATCTTGCCTCTCTCCGTATTAACTGTATCTTCCACGTTGCTAATACGTTCTTCGGCCATATCCATGCGCCCCGAGAAGTCCCTTACATCCTTTTTAACATCATGAATAGCGTTAAGAACGCCATCAATTTTTGTAGCAAAGTCACTTCTCATCATGTCCAACTTTTGAATCACATCTAAATTCTGGCCAGTGTTGGTACAGATTTCCTCAGTTAGGGGAGCGCTGCAAGCGTTATCTGTTGAGCTAGCCACACTCCTAGCATCCCACTCGTCATCTTGTTCCCTCAGTGGCGAAGAGTCCGATTTGTGCTTTATTTTCGATTTCTTCGACGGCATTTCGATTCTTAGCTCCCCTTAGAGAGTTAGTGAGATGAATTAAACTTGTATAAACAAAAAGACGGATAATGTAAAGGATTTTAGCGAATAACGCCAGGAGCTCACAAAAAGACATGCACTCAGCTCGAAGTCATAACCACGCCCCCTCTTATTAATTTATTTTAATAAATGACTTCATAATGTCATAAAATGTAAAAACACCTCCAAGTAAAAAGATATATAATCAAGTTCAGTAATCATTAGTGACGCACATCTCTACATATAAAAAATGCAGATCAGATGATTAACATGATTCATGTTAGATCACAAAACTACAACACTACGCAAATGGAAAGCTATTAACCCTAATACACAAACAGCAAGATCGTGGGTTTTAACATTACCCTAACGTTTCTTTTTAATCATTAAGTAAAAAAAAAAAAAAAAAAAGCATAATTTCTGTCTATGTTTTTTGAATTTATTGCTTTAAGATTATCTCTTAATACAGAAATGATTACAAAATAATAATCCTAAATGTGGTTAGGGAGTAGATTAGGGAATATTTTATGCAGTGTGAGGCAGAAAAATGCATCAATGAGAAATAGTTTTGAAAAGAATCAAGGTGAAACTAATCTAATTGCACAAGAGAAGCAGTCCTCTCTGGAATCGATATGAGAGAGTGAATATGGATCCCCATTGACCGCTGTAGCCCCAGCAGTCTCATGCTTCTGTAGTGTTACCTTTAATTAGAAATAAAGTATATGGGTTCCCAAAACACATCATGTAAGCACTAGTCCTGTCCTGCGAGAGATACAGTCATCTTGTCTGTATTTTGCATCTCTCCGCTCCAAAGACTCAGAGAATCTTATCAGAAGATGCAGGCCGGAGCTTATCTGAGCACAGTCCGAATTTGCTGTTTTGTTGTCTTCTGGTCTCCTTCCCCACACCTGCCGTGTGATTTCCCTGCTGTTGCATCCCCTGTTGTCACTGCATGACTGGAGAGAGCCACAGAAATCCAAATCCTCTTACGCAGACTGCACTCTGATTATAGAAATAGGAAGACAATGAAGCCCCAAGAAATGCCATGGCACAACAGAGAAGAGGACAGGCGGCGTAAGGGCACTCTGGGGAAAAGGCCATAAATCGAGGGCTGGTTCAAGTCAGGCAAAGATCTGAAAGAGCACCTTTCACAAAGCCAATGACAGAAACCTGTGCTGGCAATTTCAAACGGTCATTGAAGCGTAACACGTCAGCATTTACAATAGACAGGAAAGGCCAAGCAGAAGCAGAAGGGCTGCTGCTATCAGTTCAAACCACTTACCAAGTTCCATTCCATTCACAGTTAGCAAATGTAAACCTTGCACTCCAAGGTTGCAAACACCTCCAACAACCTCTACTTTCTATGTCTGTGGTCACAGAGGTTCCAACAACATGACAGAACGGTTCAGGCATCAGTACCTCTAAAATCACGGACCAATTAGGTTGAGGGAAACGCAGTGGTAACGGTCTGAAGTTAAGGAACAACATTGTTTTTCTATTTTTTCTTCTCAAGGTCCCCTTAAATGGGACCGGTGGTTAAACAACAGCACTATTACCCACTAGAGATTGGTTTCTGAACATGTTCTACAGACGAGACAAACAATCTCAAGACAATCACAATGGCTGGGTGAGTGGAAGGTAGACAATGGCTCTGTGGTACCACTCCTCTCAGGACAGATTACTGTAATTCCAGCCTAACAGGTTAGGACTTTGCATTAGTTTCTCAACATTGGACATGCAAGGATACACCATACCTGACATTAGCTCTTAAATCGTGCTGTTTTCAATGTCGACGTGGCCTATAAAATCCAAGAACCAAATCTGGTAACTATCGAAGCTGGTTTTATACAACAATAGGTGGAATTTACTAATGGCCCATTCACACATAACAAGTTTTTGCCTTAAAAACATGAGATGCAGGGCAGAGAGTTTTTTTTTTTTTTAGTTTTTTTTTTTTTAGTTTAACTTAAAAGCCATGTTTTAAGGACAGCATGTTGTTCAAGAGATGCTGCAAAAGTATGCAAATGCAGCAGTCATAGACATCATTCTAGCCCATGTGCACATAGAGAAACACTATATCAGCAGCTTCTTTGTGTTAATGGCCCCTGAATAAAATGATATCCCAACACCTCATGTGACCCAATATCTGAGAAAAGGTGATGCCAACACCTGTGAGGACCTCAGATGATACAAACTTTGAATAAATATACAAAACTGCCACATTTTCCTTATATTGTAATCATTGGGATCCCAACATGACTGCCTTAATTGTGTTCATTGTTTCTGCTTGAATACATCATTAGCTAACGGCATCATTTATATTATCATAGAACTATGTATTTCTGCTACATGGACATTACATTGGTATCATTAACAAATTATTCTTAATTTGTAATTCAGAAGCATGCATCTGCTGTAAAGCTGCTTCGAAACAACACGCATCAGGGAAAGTGTGATACAAATAAATGTAAACTGAAAAAAGGGCTTTATTGAAAAACTGATTTAATATCTGTTTTTCATACTGTGCATTGCAATATAATGCCTACATTTGTTTGTCAATATAAGATTACTGTAATAAATTTGTAGTGTTTGTTTTATACATAATTTATAATTAATAGTAAATACAAATAGAGCTGATAGTGATGCCAGTTGATTTAAAAATTCACAGTGCAGTACAATTTCAACACATTTTGTAGCTTTGCTTATTGGACTGAATACAAAACAGGTTTTTGCTGAAATACTGAGTGTGTCTGGCGAATTCGCCTCAATGTTTGTTGAACACATCTCCAGAAACCTAGTATTTCTTAGCTCAGCATACATGTGTCTGCAGTGATACGTTGATATCCTTGTAGATAGACTAGGCATGCAGGTGTGATTGTGCAAGCTTAGCTAAGAAAACAATAAAAACAGAACAAATACCTACACCCCCACAAAAAAAAAAAATCCATCCAAATTACATCCACAGATATCTAAACTTTATCTAAGACTTCTTGTTGTACCAGCATGCTATTGCTGTTGCTGGATCATAGATATGCTGGCAATGATTTTAGAGAGGATTGTCACGTATAACTTCCAAGGAAAAAAAAGAAAATAAAAAATAAGGATTTTCTCTGAAGGGAATAAGTATCAGGTTGCTCTCACTATGGTATTATATAACAACACAGCAACAGCTTTGAGTTTCTTAAAGTGGTAGCCATATCATGAAAAAAAGTATTTGATCTCTTGAAATAAAAGGGTTCAATGTAAACATATTTTAAAACTGCAAACTTTTCCAAGCCAAACAGACCACCTATTGAAAGGACGCTGCAAAAACTTCTCTTTCTGAACTTCCTCAACTTTCTGAAGTCAGATGAATACATTGACACTTGACCGCCTGCATTTGCACATCAATGATGCCTAATCAGTGGTCGGCAACTTGGACCGGCCAGTCGTGGTGAAGTAATATGGAGGAGGTAGAAAAGAAAATGTTATTATTCCAGTTGGCATATAACAAAAAGATATGGAGGTGTCTGATTATTTCAGTCTGACCTAAACTGTCTGTGTGTCACATTCAGGTGAGAATTGTTTTATGAACCTGCCACAATCTAATCCAGCCTTAGTAAAGAGGTTGCTATTGAAGGTCAGGGCAGCAACAACTATATTGGACCCAACAGCAAACCTGCCACAAACTGTGAAGGCTGTCTCTCATTTCACATGCACAGAGGGTGTTTCCACAGAATTTAAAGATACAGCAGCAAAAACAGCTAAGTAAAGGCATCTTTTTACATTGTTTACCTTAATTTTTAATTGAAAACAAGGACAAAAAAACAAAACAAATTAAAAACTATAATAATAGAAATAAATGGAAATAATAGTGGAAGTGTTGATTATATAATTATTTTTTCGATCTTTTCCCATCACATGAAAGGCTGCAGTGATGAGCATTGAGTAGACAGAGTCTGTTTATCGTGTGAATGTAGTGATCTCGTCATTATTGCAACATGTTTTCTCTCACAAAATGCTTTCACCACAACTAACACCACATGAATACAGTAAGAGCTTTGTTGTGCAACATAACAGCATCATTCATTATAATGGCAGTTTAGGCAAGAGTGCAGATATACTCGCGATGTGTGACAGCTCCGAAAAATAAAGGGAGCGTTCTTTGATCGCTCTCTGTAGTTAAATCACAATTTAAATAACAGATTTGTTTCATGCTACTAAGAGAAACAACGTGAAGTTGATCGTTTAGTCACTGGCTTGATTCACTTATGCATAAACAGTATTAAACGATTTAGAAAGAAAGTCTGTGTGAACTTGAATGATTAGCTACACATCAGAAATCACTGATCACAGATCAGGCATTAATGAAAACTGTTACTCACTGTTTGTGGCGGTGCTGTCGAATCCATATCATAAAAGTCTGTTTGTAACGCCTGTGCTGACATTGCGACTGAATTATATGTAAATATTTGGGTGGGCAAAGCAAAGAAAGGGGAGGTAACATTTCTCCTTATAACGTCACAAAGAGGAGATTCCAGATCAGCCCGTTTGAGCTTCCATTTTCTCAAAGGCAGAGAAAGATAGCAAAATCTCGATTTACACCGATTAAAATTTCTAGAAACTTAGGGACCATATACAGGCTAGGGGAACTCATATTAATGTTAAAAAACCTAAGAAAATGAAATTTTCATGTCATAGGACCTTTAAAGTGTAAAGTCTAATCTAATGGTTGTAAGTCCCATCCAGCAAGATGACTGGCCCCAACCCTGGTCATGCTCCACCATGCTAAATCATCTTAAGAGTATCATTTCCATGGTCTAGAATAGTTCAAAGGCATGTGTGAATCTACAGACCTCGTCACAGATCAGAGATAGAGGCCCCCAGTACGCCTCAGATGACACCACTGAACAGCCACCAGAAGGCATTAATTGAAAAACATTCATCCATCAAAGAACCTAATCTCAAGTTCGGCCAACACTTTCATTGTAGCAGGGATTCCATACCACTGCTTCAACATAAAAGAAGACTTAAAGGTGAGCTGTGGGACTTCCATACCATTGAAAACACATAAAGATGGATTTCGAGGTGTGCTATTGCTAATTGTTCAGCAGCTCTTATTGTAAATGCTATGCCACAGTGCCAGAAAAAACAAAGAAAAACAAAGACAGTACCTTGGTTATCCGGCTTTACAATTTACTGGTTGTTTGCAAATTATAGTGTTTTCTAACTCAGTGAACAAGGCCATTTGTAATTGCCATCTATTTCAACACTATGAAAAGAAAAAAAATTCTTGTCGCTTTGATGGCAAAGCATAAAATGACAAATCAAAATGCAACCTGAGTTTTTTCGGCAGCAATAAAAGGAGCTGGCCGCAGGCGATGTCTATATGAGCCATGGCTACCCTAACGTCCAAGTAGGTTTCATATATTATATAGAGCCCCCCCAGACATCAATTCCTTTTGCTTCTCATGAGGCATTATTCTGCAATTTTTGTCATGTCCCTCAGAGAGTCAAAACACATTGCTCTTACTCCATGGGCAAGGCAGTCATCGACATATCATATTCACTACAAACTTGTTCACTTGGTATAGAAAACACCTTTGTTCCATGGCTATGGAGAAGATTTTCGGAGTAATTTCAAGGTATGGCTGCACATTCTGTAGTGTGCTAGGAAACAGGAGGATAGAAATCTTTAAGAAATGAAAGACGTTTATCTCTTGCTATCTTCAGCATGCTCTATCACTGTCTGAAATGTGTGGATAACCCAATGAATAAGATAAAGGAAACAAAAACTGTAGATCTACAGTCTGAGCCTGTGTGATACACAGGAACAATGGAAAAACAACCGGACTCACAAGGCTGGGCGCTATGTTCCCAAACACTTTGAATTCCAGCAATGGACTTGTCAATAAATGGTGTAGAATGGTGGACAACATGCCTGGCCACATCATTCAACAAAAGACTAAGAATTGTTAATTTTATCAGCAATTAAAGATGACTGAGGTATGAACATGCCCTAAAAATATATGCAGGCTACATTTTGTGCCCTTAAAGCATGCTTTGATTCAGGCTTAGCCAACAAAAATATTGTCCATTTTTAGTCATTCAGCTAGCTATTTTCTGTAATATGATAGCAGCAGCTATTTTCAAAATAGTATCACCAAACATTTTTCCAGTTATTGCATTTTCTTTCATATATTGAGTTAGTTAAATAAGATTCATGACACATTTCACATGACTTGTTTCAATCCTTTTTAACACTTACAGCTCTCTCTGCACATTGAGGTGGGATAGGAAAAAAATATTCTAAGATTGACACCTTCAACAACTTCAAAATTAGACTATCTTTTAATCTGACAATCTAGAATTTCAAAGTAGCTTCCCCAACACGTGTACTGCAAGTGATTCCTAGAGAGAAGAGAAACATTGCTGTATTATCCCAGGAGTGAGAGCATGTACTGTGACAGACATCAGTGCTCACCTTGAATAGAGATGATGGGGTGCTCTAGGCGGGTACACTCCGGCCTTGTGTGGGGTGCTGGGGTGGGGGAGGGTTCTGTGGGGAGAGGGGGCCTCTGGGATAGTACAGCAGGAAATGGAAGAGTGATGAAACAGAGGATAAGGCCAGGCACAGCAAGGGAAGCCACGGCCCGTGGCAACACTGTCATGGTGACGGAGGCCGACCTCTCCTCTCCTCTAGCTGCCAAGGTGGGCCTCTGGAATGCACCTGTTGAGAGGGGAGAAAAAGATTCATGGTAAACATACTTTTCTAAGTTCATTTTTTTGCTATTTCTTTAAGGTTTCCATTTTTTGTATGTCACACATATTTTTACTACCGTATGAATTGAACAGTTTGGCAATATTGTACTTCTTTATGATTATGTCAAAGTTTTGTTGACTTGACAGCAAATGTGATTTGTCCTTACAACGACAGGTTAAGTATGTATGAACAAAAAGTGGTAAAAGAGTCTATTTGTTTTAAATTACTGGTTTTCCCCTGCATAATTACTCCACAGAAAGCTACTAATATTCCAGTTGCTTACTAATAATAGTAATTTAGGACTTGTGGTGTTCCTGGCTGTGTATTAGCACCTGCGGAATTGGAAAATCCTTCTCAAGCATCCTAACATTTTGTAAAGAGTGACTGAAGCGTGTTTTTAACAAGGTCCCTGATCTTTTGTCCAGCCTGAACTGTTCGTGCAGCACGGTACAGCCATGAATGTTTTGTGATTCAGTCACAAAGCAAAGCAGGCTTTGCAAGATGATTGAGGCAATGACATTGGACCCCACAGAAAACCCTAACAAAAACATGTAGCACTTCAAAAGCAGCAAGCTAGAACTTTCACCTTTTGGATAACAACAATTACATTAATATAATATAGAGGTAAGAAAATATCCAAAATTCATATACAATAACGGTGATGGCTGGGGCAGGGGAACTGGGGTAGGAAGCAGAAGTGGAGGGTGGTTTTTCTTAAAACTTTTTGTCAGTACGGTAAGTGGTGGCCCAGCTTGATCAGCATAAAACCCCTTAAGCACCCAGGCACTTCCGTCTCTTGCATATGTGGAGGAGTTTTAATATCATGGCTGATCTTATTAGAGGTGAGGCATGACATCTCCATCTCTATTCAGAGCATCTCCAGTGCAGTCATATTACAACACACAGCAGTTACCTCTGCACTCAGCTGCCCGTCAATCTCCTCACAGACCACGTCATATGCTAACTTCTCAAATCATAATGTGTCACACTTCAGCAAGCAAGCCTATGGACCTAGAAGACCAAGATTTAATTGAACACCCACATTGCCCTAAGCTTGAATCTAGTATCCTTCAGGAACCCATTAGCAAAAATAAGCCAAATTTTCTTATGGTCACAAATTCAGAAGGATAGGCGAATTTAAACTATATGCATTTATTTTACACCTAATACAATGCAATGCAATAAAACAAATTAAAAAAGGAAACTTAATATTTTCATGTTGATTAAAAAAAAAAAGTTATCACTAAAGGGTTAGTTCAGCCAAAAATGAAAATTATGTAATTAATGACTCACGTCGTTCCAAACCCATAAGACCTGCGTTCATCTTCGGAACACAGTTTAAGATATTTTAGATTTAGTCCAAGAGCTTTCTGTCCCTCCACTGAAAATGTATGTACAGTATACTGTCCATGTCCAGAAAGATAAGAAAAACATCGTCAGAGTAGTCCACGTGTAGTCAGAGGGTCAGTTAGAATTTTTTGATGCATCGAAAATACATTTTGGTCCAAAAATAACAAAAATTTAGACTTTATTCTGCATATGCGCGCACTTTATTTCACGAAAGGCTCGGAAGTTTTATAAAACTTCGATTGGATTATTCTGAAAGAGGAAAGTCACATGCACCTAAGATTCTTCGAGGGTGAGTAGAAGATGGAAGAATTTTCATTCTCGAGTGAACTAACCCTTTAACTTTCTTCTCACAGCAACTGTTGAATGGCTGAAAGATGCTTTATAAAACCAGCATCTTGTAGTTACTGCATCTACCAGCAGGGGCTAACTGGACTAATTAGCAAAACTTTGACCCCTTGGTTTGACCTACTAAAACTTTGTGGTAAACTAGTTAAGAAGCCATTTCAGGGACATCAACACACCGGTATTATATGCTGTGGGCAAATGCAGTTAAAAGTTGTGCACCAACAACATTAATGCTATTTCACTTTAGACATGATATATGGAGTTTATAGCCAGAGAGAAACCAGCAGCATATCACCATCTTTCATGCAGGACTAAAGTTAATCTTGTGGCACATAATATTATTTTGGTGTTTAAAAAACAAGATTGAATTCATGCAATCCACTGAGATGCACCAGGGGCTAATTTACAGTTTCACCATTGGATGAGGCAATCAATAATAAATTATTAGCTTGGTTATGTTGCAAATTACCATGATGCCTTCTCAATTATCCTTCTCGCAACAGCGGGTAACTAATTAGGCAAATGAACATGGCAACTGGCTTGCTATACAGTCAACCATCTGCATGAGACAGGACTGTTCACAACACATAACATCTCTAGACTGAAAAAACATCACAGTAGAGTGAACTAAATACTTGTTGACTTGTCAAGTTGGTTAAAATCTTAGCAGAGCAACTATCTAGAATACAAACGCTACAGAAAACACACACACATCCGTTTTTGCATCCAGTATCACTTGGGTCATGACTGTTCATTAGGGGTATGTAATAAAGTATTGCTGGGTGGGTATATTGGCACATGTGTAAAAGAAGTGTTTTAGCCTAGTTAGTATTCAAGAGAAATGAGAAATAGGGCAGAACATATGAAGGGAAAATGATTACTTGACCTTATGTTAATATTTCAAATGTGTATGCTTAGAAAGAGATAACCGGGTAATATCATAATCATCTTTGATGAATTCTCCTTAATGTTTTTTTAAATAAAAGAGCTTGAATTATTACGTAGATCAGTGGTCGACCAGTGTGGGCAGATGTTGATGTCTATGGCGCGCATGAATTTTAAATAATTTAATTAGGACAAAGATAATATTCCTTAATTAGAATGAAATATACTGAATTAATATTTCGAAACATTACATTCACCATTTTTTTGCAGTAATATTTTGAATACAAAATTCGCCCCAACATATTTATTGATCTTGCCAATCACATTCAGTAGAGCCAATGCAATGGGTAAATATCATAATTATCCTTGATAAAAAAATAAATAAAAAAAAAACACTTTGTAGTCTACCATACAAGTTTTTTTTAATGCTGAATAAATATACTGAATTAATATTAAAAAATAAATAAAAATAAAAATATTAGCCATTTTAACCAAAAATTTGTAAAAAATCTAAATCACAATTAATTCTCAAAAACAGTGATGGCTATTTGTGTTATTCAGTAAAGTAATAAGGAAGAAGAATGGATACTCTCATTTCTAAATGCCAGGAAGAGGAAAAACTAATAAAATACACTTTTCCTTTGATTCCAATAATCACAAACTAGAAAAAGTGCATCCTTTCATTTTGAGAGAATCAATAGCATGTTTATCCCCCATTATGCTAGAGCAACACCAATTTATGAAAAGACATCTACTCAGGGAGGTCATGTACACACTTTTGGCTTGGGATCTGAAATTTGTGGCTGGAGACGTGTGCTTTAATCAGCTGGCTGCTGAAGAGCTGCTGTGATGAGAAAGAGGTCAGTCTGAACCAGCTGCATTAAGCCCAAGAGACAAGGGGGGGGGGGGGGGGAGGACAACGTAAAAAAGCAAATCCACAAATGCAAGCAAGCAAATGTGAAGTTCAAAAGCAGTTGTTAATAATTTGCATCCCAACAGTGAGTCAACAGCTGTGAGCTAATTAGTCCCAATGCCAAATAGCGAAGGCGTTAAGGATCTACACAGACATGCCCGAGCACAAGCGCCACCTACACTAACAAATTAAGGCTCAAAACAGCTGGTGGCACTTCTAAGCTGGCCTTAGAGAGTGGGTTGAGCTGGCAGCACTTCTGAATGTGGTGTGCTCACCAAAGTGGTAGAAGAAAGATCAAGCCAAAGAAAGCACTCAAGACTCCTTTCCCTCTGGGATACTTGCAAAATGGCCCATTGCACTTTATGGCCATCTAGCTATTTTAGTTTGTGGGAAAATAAAATACCCATCTGGGACACTTCGCTAGATTTCACAGGAGTAGTGGACAATCTGAGTGGATGGTCAATTATCCGTGGACTGTGTGCACTTGGCTTAAGGAACTTCCCTTGATTAGACTAATGAATGCACATGCAGTGCTTCTGTCAGTAGCATCCAGATCAGCTGGGATAACATGCACCCAGCAAACTACCCAGGCCCCTAGCATATATCCATGGAAACAGACCCAACTAACGAACATGTCATTAACACCATCTAACAATTGCGAAAGATGCCGCAGGTTTGTTCGCCACCTTACAGGCAAGACAGACCCCTTGTGAGACAAGAGAGCAGGTATAACCAAAGAGCTAACACAATCTCTCCTAATGAGCACCGCTTCTTCATTTAACACCTCATCAAATGACAGTGATGTCAGACGGGGCCATCAAGATCTGTCAGCAAGAGGGAATCACACACTGGTGCCTGGAGGCAGATTGTAAGACATCAACAGCAGTTTCTCATGTGCCTCCTGTGCTGCCCATCTGACAGTAAGATGAACAACAGAACATAATCAGCTCTGAGCACACACAGAGTAGTAACACTGAGCTGTTGCTCCAGACCAAACCTATGAAAAACCAGCATCAGTTATTAAATCATCAATTAAACATTATAAATGTATTACCATTAAAAAGTTTGGGGTCGGAAAGATTTTTTTTTTTTTAAGGAACTCATACTTAATGCATCCTCGCTAAATTCTTTTGTTCAGCATAGATGCATGAAGTTGATCAAAAGTAACAAGAAAGTAATTTATAAAGTAACAAATTTAAAATAAATCCTGTTTTGAACTTTTAATTCTTCAAAGAATCCTGAAAACTCATTTGTATCAGTTTTTCAAAAAATATTAAGCAACACAACCATTTTCAACATTCACAATATAAGAAATATTTTTGAGTACAAAATCAACATATAAGAATTATTTCTGAAGGATCATGTGACTTCAACTTAAAGCACTTTCAAGACCACGATGTGGAGACCAACACAACAACAAAGAACAACAAAGAACACATTTTTGAAAAAAATGCAGCTAGGCTTCTTTTGAGAATGTTTTAAAAAATCCCACCAATCCCATACAATAATCTATGTATTCCTGTACATTTAAATGTAATTAATATATTAATTTTAAAAAATCTAAAAAAATTATACAAATAAAAAAAAAACTTTGCTAATGAAGGAAATATTTCTGGGATGATAGTATGCACAGGGGGCAAGAGTTTAAATTCATTGTCATTTCCCATTTGTTCTGAAATTATAATAATAATAAAAAATGTATATTCCTTTTTCATGAAGGGGACTAAAGATTGAAATATTAATGCTACTTGCATCACACAAAGCACAGTCTGTGGATTACTAGTTTTTAATGTGGATTTTGATGTAAAAAAAACATTAAATTAAATATAATGGCTGTTGCTGGTGTTGCTGTGCTTCCTAAAAATCATTCCCTACCATTCATGCCATTAACTTTCATAGGCACTGACAAATAATTGGATGACATCGGTCTATGGCAGAAAGAATGCAGAATGAACCTGCATGACTTTAAATAATGTAAAATCACTGTGATGCAACAAGTCTCTAAGCAGAGCAATAAAAAGGACATAGGCTAGTGGACTCTAGCATTCCCTTCCATTGGTCCCAAATAATAAAAAATAGGTATCTGAATTACTTTATTACCACTCTTTCTCCTGGCAGCACAGAGCTCCTATTGCACCATCTTTTGGCCTGTGAGCGGGGCATAAGCTTGGTTAGCTGGGTCATATTCTTGCAAAAATGTATCCAATAAGTACATATCGATCCCTCCAAGAGTCCAAGTTTAAAGGTGAGCCTTCCACATTACACGAGCTGTTGCGCTGCCAGCTGTGTTGATCTCTCTGGCTGTAAGTCATATGGCTTTGGCAGCAGTAAACCCTCAAACACCCCTGTGCTAAAACCTCTCCTCACAGCACGAGGCCTCCCATAGCCTAATCACACAACTTTCTGCACTTCCTAACTTGAAAAAAAAAATGTCTACTGTCTATATTTAGTTGATACAGAAAAATTAAATTAAATAAAATAGAAAATTGAAAGCTAAAATAGCTTAGCTATATTTTGGTGGCACAGGCCACATTCAAGCCATTATAAAATATATACACATTTATTTAATGTACTGTATTAATATTAATCACTTTAAAATGTATATTATTTCAATGTAACAATGCATTACAATTATACAAATTTATTATAAACTAGTTATTTAATTATATTAAATCACATCATTCAAATTCTATACTGATGCAGAAAGTAGCAATGCTGTTTAGCAAACATAAACAAATAAACACTTGTCCCAGTCTTGCTAGGTACTTCATGTAAATATTTACAACAGATGGGGAGAAAAATAATCAAAATGTTAGCAGTATTTTAGGTGGAACCATGTCTCATGTCTCCTCCAGTAATTTCTGCCTGTCCAGGCAAAGTTGATTACCTCTTATAATATTCTCCAGGTTTAGCATCTTGTGTGCACTCATAAGTCCTCATAAATACTAAATGTATGAGAAATCAATCATTTAGGTGGCGCATTATGCCGAGGTTGCCTTGTCATTAGCTCCAACACCACAGGAATGCTGATGAGGGCCAGTCGAGCACACAAAGCTATTAAGGCACCCACCAGCTCAGATCCTGGGAGGTCTCATTTGCAGCGGAGGGTTAAGAAACACCTGTTTCTCAATTAGAATAAATATACAAAAGGAGATCTGCAAAGTAAATGGTATACCGTCAGCTCATTGTCTCTAAATTAAATGGGTTTCTGGGAAGACAAATACAATTGTAAGTGTTTCACACTTGTCATTTTCTCTTTACATCATTTTAAGGCCCAATAGAAGGGAATGGAAAACAAATGGAAAAATATTTGCAGTTTAAACGCTTATTATGTTTGTGGAAGTGTTAAATAAAATCTCTTTTGGGGATTCAGAGGAGTCAATTCGCATATAATGCCATCTCTAAAACCCTGCTTCCACCTGGAATGCATTTGGACGATCACAGGTAGACAAGGGAGATACATTACTGTTTACACTTGGTTTTAAAACCTCTTTCGTCCACTTTCATGATGTCTTTGAGCGCCGGGTGTATTTATGGTTTATTTTGGGGCTTTTTCTACAAAATAAGCTTGCACAATTTACATGAAAATGCAAAAGGAGACCATGGAAAATGATACAGAAATCAGGAGCTTTCATTTGTATTCTGATAGCCACAAAACTATGCAGAACGTTGTGGGTTGTGTTAAAATTAGGACTGGTAAAAAAAAAAAAAAAAACTGTGCTTTTTGTGACATTTCATCTTCAAACATGATGATTTCAAATGGCAAAGTTTAAATCCACTCTGGGTAGTGTGTTTCAACAACACATCCCGTAATGTTTAAGAACTAGAGAGGAGGTGGTTTTTGTGGCTGTTTGAATGCATTTTCGAATATGTCTGGAAGTGGTCGAAAGTGGACAAGCTCAAAACATTTCAGACCACATTTACCCCTGAGTTTACCGTCGTCCACCTGTGATCAACAAAAGCGAAGCAAGAGAGACATGGACTCCCACTGTAACTCTACCCACTGGTGTCATTGTTGAACAAAGTTTCTTTAGAAAAACGAATGATGTAAAAGCTTTTGTAGCACAAGTTTTTTCTCATCCAATTTTTTGAGGAGGCATTGCCTCTCTTGTCTACTCTGAGGAAATGCCCTTAAATGTAAACAGGGCATAAAAAGGCAAACCATCAACTCCGCTTCAAAAATTGCATCTCAGTTCACCCCATGCTCCAGATCTAGGCTCACTTCAGTCAGGGTTTCATTGAGCATGTCTAATTCTTAAAATCCTAAGTCACACCAAATCTCTTTAATGCCTGCTCTAGTATGCCCTACCAGAGCCATTAGAAGGACAAAGGAGGCCCTGAAGGCAGGGGAATGGAGGTCTGCACGGTTAATGAAGGAATGACTGAATTCAGAGTGAAATGGAAAAGAGCTTCATAAAGGACCCATTTGGTACTAGAGTGAGGGGTGGGTCACGGCAATCACAGAGCAAAGTCACTCGTCTCACGCATGAGTGTGCCCGGTAAATCGCCGGGAGGCCATCCTCCTTGCAAGCCTTACGAACAGCACAGAAAGGATAATCAGACTCGGTTGATAGGCCGATACTTCAGGCGTGTCTTGGAATGTATCTGATAACGTATCAAAGCTCCATTCAAGGAAGTGGACACATCAGAAAGAGTTTTCATGGCTTCGGGGCAGGTTGGCATCTGTAACGATGCAATTTCACACCTATCTGGGATTCTTGCACAAAGAGCCGAGCTACTGTCAATAACGTAGGTGTTTGGAGAGCGTATCAGCTTTTTTGACTGTATCTCTGAGCTTCTACATGTGTTGGAGTAGCACTTCAGAAACAACGCACTAAAGCTTGTTGGCCGCGTGTCAATGTGCGCAGACGAAATTAGGTTACAACAATGGCAGAATACGGAGTTCGCAACTTTACGTGAGAGCTCCATCCAAGTCCTAACAAGGGTCTTGACCATTAAGCTGAGTGGCTCTTTTTCATTATTGTGGCTCAAGATACGAAGTCACATACACACACACACGCATATACACAACACATCATTTGTCATAGCTGTGAGACAGTTCCATTTGGTGTGGGCCAATTGGGCTAGTGGTGTCTGGCAGAGTGAGAATGTAATCTGCACAAGTTGAGGAGAGCAGCGAAGCGACGCTGGTCGTGATCAGCTCAGCCATTTCACCCCTGAAGTGCCTCTTCAAAAGAGCCTGAAAAGAGTCCTCGGCGCACCAAAAACTCCATTAAAAGCACAGCTTGATTGCAAGTGCCAGCATTTAATTTCAAACTCCAATGCTGACTGAATGCAAAAATGTGTTTATCAAGTTATTGTCTCGGTTTGTGACAGACCAGATTAAAGAAAGACACAATAGTCTCTGGCAGGTTTTAGCTTGCTGCTTAATGGAAGGGTCATGTAGAGATGTTGATTAAGAAAAGAAGTACCTTACATTAAGTTCAGCAATTACGGGGTACCGATCGCCTCTCAAGGGTGTAATCAAGCCTGTTTATAGGAGGTCTTCTGCATTTGATGTGCGTTAGGTTACGAATATAATTTAACATGTCTGTGGTGACAATCTCTTTAATTTTCAGATGGAACACAGGCCAGAAGATCACAGAACCCAATCTAATGCCCAGCATTCACCTCCACTTACAAAAATAGCCACTGCATGGCAGGAAGTTCACTCACATAATCACACTGAGCTACAGGCTAAAAGTAATCTTTACTTTCAGAAGGAAAGCAAATTAGGACACCAAATAACCTTTCACCAAATAAGCCTCCAAAACAGGAGGTGCTAGGTGCTACACAGCAAGTTTTAAATTGAAAAACAATAACTACATAACATGACACATTATGCATTATATATTAATATCTTTGATAGCATTATTTTGGACCAATGAGATTTTACTGTGGGTGGAGCTACTCACCAAAACACAACAGAAATAAAAATAAGCTAAATGCTTTTGCTAGTGCACATCGCTAATAAAGGTTGGTTAGAAGTCCTGTTAGAAGTGTCCCGGACTGCACATGGACACTGGTGGGTGTAGCCTGAGAAATAAGCTTTTTTTTCATGCTATTTGAGCAAAAGAAACAACACTTTAAATAAAGTTTTTGTCAGCTTTCATCTGGTATCTCAAATATGAAATTTAATTGTAATCTTGGGGACCAGTTTTGGAGAATTTGATTCAAAGAGATAGGAGTTGCACTTTCAGAGAGGCGTTTCAAAGATGGCCGTCGAGTGACATGACTTGCCTTAAAGGGTATGGAAGGATTTTCCGGACCATTTTCAAATGGAATTGCAAATTGTATTTTCATTTGCGTTTTCAGAATGTGGACGCAGAATGGACATAATCCAAATGTAATTGCAAATCTTGCATTACTGTTTGCATTTTCACTTTCGTGAATGCACAGTGAGTGCCAATTAAAGTCCATTTGCAAATGCATTTCTCATGTATTACGAGCTATGAGCCTGTCAAATTTAAATAGCAATATTTATTACCACATTTGCTTTTTCACTCTCTCTGCACTGTGCATGTAAAAACGATGGGTTGCTTAACGTAATCCCGGGTTCTTTGATAATAGAGTGAGGTGTTTCACTATGGGAATCGCTTTGGGCGTGACCAACTACGGAAGCTCCTATGACACCACGTCTGTCTTTGACAGACAGGTCGACCTGAGATCAGGCTCCGCCCCCACTTATATTACTCAGGTCGACCCCTACGAAGTCATTCAGAGAGATTTCTTCCCGTTCCTATGCAAGGAGGGAAGTGTTGGTGAAACACCTCACTCTGTTATCAAAGAACCCGGGATTACGTTAAGTAAGCCATCGTTCTTTTTCTAACTTCGCTCAGTGTTTCACTATGGGAGATATAGACCCCTCCCGGATTGCAACGTACGCTATACCAATCATATGAGACTCGACGTGCTGGCTCCTAACACTGTATGAGCTAAGGATGGCTCAGACACATTCAGTCTATAAAATCGCACAAAAGTGTGTGGTGTGGCCCAGCTTGCTGCAGCACAGATCTCCTGGACCGAAACGCCCCTAAGTAAGGCCCATGACGTCGCCATGCCCCTAGTGGAGTGGGCCCTTAAGCCCTCGGGAGGTTGGGAACCTCTGCATTCATATGCTAAGGAAATAGCTTCTACAATCCAATGGGACAGTCGCTGAAGTGACAATGGCTTCTCTTTGTGAGGAGTAGCCCATGACACAAACAGCTGATCATTTTTCCTGAAACCTGCTGTCCTTTCTACGTACACACGAAGTGCCCATACCGGACACAAGGCATTCAACCTCCTATCCTCCGGAGAAGACAATGGAGGAGGGTGAAAAGCTGCAAGATCCGTAGTCTGACATCTATATGACGAATCCACTACTTTAGGTACGAAAGCAGGGTTAGGGCGAAAGGAAACCCTTGCCAACCCTGTAGAAAACTGCAGACAAGACGGGCTGACCGACAGCGCCTGTAAGTCACTCACCCTCTTAGCTGACACCAGCGCTAACAGTAGTGCTGTCTTAAGAGAGAGAAGCTTTAACCCTATAGCTTCCAACGGCTCAAAAGGGTGTTGAGAAAGGGCCTCTAAGACTGTAGACAAATCCCACAATGGGACCATTCGCCTGGCCACTGGCCTCTTACGTCGTGCCCCCTTCATAAATCGACTTATTAAAGGGTGCTGACCTGCTGTCTTGTCACCAAAACCCACATGACAAGCAGATATAGCCGCTAAATATACCTTTATCGTAGAAAAAGCTTTCCCTTTATCTAGCAGATCCTGCAGGAAACATAATATGTCCCTCACTGAACATTGAAAAGGGACAATAGTACTCCTTCCACACCATTCTTCAAAGACTCGCCATTTATTACTATACAGTGAACGAGTGGAAGAGACTCTTGCACTCTGTATAGTGTGTATGACTGATGGGGGCAGGCCTGCTGCATTTAAATTCCACCTCTCACGGGCCAGGCCAAGAGAGCTATCCTGTCTGGGTGAGGATGGTAGACCCCCCCCCCGCTTGAGACAGGAGGTCCCTCCGGGGAGGGAGGGGCCACGGCTGACCCGATAGTAGTTGAACTATCTCGGTAACCCAAGGTCTGGATGGCCAACGTGGGGCTACCAGTATCAGTGACAATCCCATTTCCCTCACTCTGGCTAGAGTGGGTGAAATCAGGCTCAGAGGGGGAAATGCATATAGCAGGACATTTGGCCATGGGTGGGCTAAAGCATCCACACCCAATGGTGCATTTCCGTCTGCCAGAGAGAAGTACAGAGGACATTGAACGTTTTCCTGCAAGGCGAAGAGATCTACGACCGCCTGGCCATATCTCTGCCATATCTGTTTCACCACCTGAGGATGAAGTTTCCACTCTCCGTACAGAGGATTTCCTCTGGACAATAAATCCGCCCCCCTGTTCAATATCCCTGGAACATGGGTTGCCCTGATGGATAAAAGCCTTATGTCGCACCACACAATCAATTATTTTGCCAGCTGGTGCAGCTGAAGAGAGCGTGTGCCCCCCTGTCGGTTGATATAAGCAACCACTGTGGAATTGTCTGTTTTCACTAAAACATGCTGACCCCTGATGAAGCTCAGAAAATGTTTCAGTGCTAGAAACACTGCCAACAATTCCAAGTAATTTATGTGTTTGTGAATCAGCTGAGGAGGCCAAACGCCGTTCACAGCTCTGCCCATCAGCGTCGCTCCCCAGCCCTTTAATGTTGCATCCGTCGTCATAGTAACTCTTGACGACACTGCCCCCAAGGGAATCCCCGATCTGAGGGTCGCGGGGCTTTCCCAATGTCTGAGCGCTCTGACGCACGCATAAGTCACTCTCACCTGTCGGCTGAGATGACGCCGAGAACACAGACGCAGATGCGCGACCCAGCGCTGAAAGTCTCTCATTATTAGTAGTCCCAGCCGTACTACAGATATCACTGAAGCCATTAAACCCAGCATTCGTAGGCACAGTCTGAACGGGACAATTTTCCCAGTCTGAAAACGGGAGAGACACTGAGTGAATGACGCGATCCTCATCTATGTCAGAGTGATTTGATACGAGAGGGAGTTTATACTGAGCCCTAGATATTCTGTGTGCTGAGCTGGCTCTAAGCGGCTCTTTTCCATGTTTATTCTGAATCCCAAGCTGTCGAGATGCAATAACACCATGTCTGCGTCTTTGATTGCTTGCTCCTTCGACGAGGCGCATATCAGATAATCGTCTATGTACGACAGTATTCTTATCCCCTTGTTTCTCAACAGGAAAAGTGCTGCTTCCACACATTTGCTGAATACTCTTGGCGCTAGAGACAGACCAAAGGGCATCGTCTGAAATTCGTAAGCAGTGCCTCGAAATGCAGACCTGAGATACTTCCTGTGAGACGGGTAAACATCTATGTGAAAATACGCGTCTGACAGATCGATCGTCACAAACCAGTCGTTCTGGCGGATGGATTGACAAAGTGTTTTGTGTGTCAACATTTTGAATGAAGATTTCCGTAGGTGCTTGTTTAACACACGTAGATCTAGAATTGGGCGCAGAGATGTGCTCCCCTTCTTTGGGATCACAAAGTAACGGGAATAAAAGCCCTGACAGCTCACTTCCTTTGGCACTACTCTGATGGCTCGTTTGTCTAAAAGAGTGTCTATCTCGGCCGTCAGGACGCAAGCTGATTCTCCCTCGGCCACTGAGGCTATTATACCATTGAATCTGGGTGGTTTCATGGCAAATTGAAGCCTGTATCCCTGTGAAATCGTGTTTACAACCCACGGATGAGCTGCGCATTTGCGGCAACTGAGTATGCGAGCCGAGAGAGGTCCCCTGTATACTTCCCCAACGCAGGCGCGCTTTGATGACATCATTACCGTCTCCGCGCTGACCCCTTCTTGAGACGCGCGCGCTCCCTCCAGCGGAGAGGCTAGGGATACACATCCCAATATTTGTATTTTTTTGCAATCTATCGCCCTCGGCTGTCTGCCTGGCTGCGATAGTGAAACATTTATTCTGTTTAATGAGTTGGGGGAGCCTATCGCCCTCAGCCTGTGGCCTGGATGCGATAATGCATTTTTTATTAAACATTCCCCTGAACTGATGGGCGTTTGAAAACCCCGTGTGAGTGCTTGGTGACACTGGAGAACATTTCGAACTTGATTGCTTATAGCTGGAGCCCTTACTGAACTGAGAACAACAGGGCTGGACCTCCTCTTTCTCTTTGCGGGCGGAGAGAGAAGTGAAGGGGAACATTCGCGTGTCAGGTCGCACGCTTTTCTTCCGATCCTCGGGGTGGGGTGGGCGGTTTCTCGCCGCCGCGGCCGCAAATGAATATTTCCCCCAGGGTCCGGAGCCATCAGATCTCGTACGATAGCCAGATTGTTGTCCGCTGGGAGGCGGTCTCACACTCCTAGCTCCCGTCTGTCTCCCTCTCGCCGCAGCGGCTGCTGCAAAGCCTTGCCGTGCTGGCTGAGAGGGTGGTCGCGGTGTTTGTTTGCGCGGTAAACAGAGGTTAAAAGCCTCGTCCTCCTGTTTCCTGAGGGTACTGGTTTCTCTCATTTTCTCGAGAGCTGGTCCGAAAAGGCCCTTAGTTGGGTCGATTGCAGCGTCCATCACCTCAGCTTTTTGAGCGTCGCTTAATCCAGACAGGTTCAGCCATAACGCTCTCTCACCCAAAACGGCCAAGCCCATAACACGGCCACAGCCCTGAACCGCGCCACGAGAAGAGCGGAGAATCAGGTCGTTTACCACACATATCTCGTCGCAGAGAGCTGGGTTCGGCACTCCCGTATCTAATTGTCGCCCCATCTCCTCCAAAATCTCCGCCTGGTACGCTGACAGTAAAGTCACCGAGTTCAGCGAGCACACTGACTGCGCCGCATACTTGTACATCCTCTGATAGACGGACGCGGTCAGACGCTCCATTTTGTTCGGCAGTGAAATTTGGGAAGAGGCAGAAATAGATCGGCGATTCGGATGGAGGTGATAGGCCACTGAAGACTCTATCGCTGGGGGTCCGGCCAACCCCAGCTCTCCCATCCCTTGGATCTCAAGTTTAGAGCATCCCTTGGTCGGGAGCTTGCTCTTAAAGGGGCTACCCCAATGGCGGGACATCTCCTTCATGCACGCCGGCACGGCGGGTAGGAGTTGTCTCGTTGTGGTTTGAGCAGGCGGAAGCCTTTTCCCGTCATAAAGGTCCCTCTCTGCTCCTTCTGAATCCTGGGCCGTGGGCCACGCTAGGCCCAGTTTAGCCGCGGCTCGCTTGCATACCTCGTGCAGGTTACTGTCTGCCTGAGAGCCAGTGTCAGTCGCGCTAGGAGGTCTCGACTGCTGGACGGGGAAGAGAGCGTTGTCTTCCTCCTCTTCTTCGTCCATGTCCAAGTCGAGGAGGTCAGAGTTAGCATCGCCCTCTGCGTCCTCGTCTCCCGGCTCCTCCTCCTCGTGTGTGAGAAGGCCATTGAACAGAGGAGGCATATCCGGGGATTCGGCTTCCATCATCTCAGCCCAGCTGAGTAGCTCGTGGTAGCTCGCTGATGATCGTTAGCCTTAGTTTTCGCGATGGCTCCAGTCAGACATGGGTCCTGCTGGCTAGCCACCGCCACTCTCAGCCTTCTCTCCAAAATTTTAACCGGCAATGACGCACAGTGAACGCACGTTTGTGGGTCCGCAAGCGACGTTTGAGCGTGCTTAGCGCCCATGCACACGATGCACATGGGATGGGGATCCCTGCCCGAGATGGTTGCTCCACATGATGATGGACACGTGCGGGGTGCGGGTTCCTTCTTCGATTCATTCCCTTTGGCGGGGGTAATGACTGTCGACATGACGGCTGGAAAGAGAAGGAGTGATTCGAAGACTCGTCACAACACGTTAGTCCGATTGATTGTTCACATGGTAGTTAGCCCTTTTCACGGCTCGCCCTAACGCGTAAAGCCTACGGTGGCTTGACACCACTGAAAATCCTATCGTCGTGATAACACGCGATATTCCGAACAGAATAGCTCGCCTTGACGCGGACACTATTCGGTGTGACACTCAACACAGTCCCAATCCAATCCACTGATGTCGCGTTCGGTGGCGAAAACCAATGACGGCCCTCCTGTTGAACAGTGAAGCGAAATCAGCGACAAGGTCGGACGTGCTGAGAGAGCTTGTAGTCCCTCACGGGAAGAAAGCGAGAATGACTTCGTAGGGGTTGACCTGAGTAATATAGGTGGGGGCGGAGCCTGATCTCAGGTCGACCTGTCTGTCAAAGACAGACGTGGTGGCATAGGAGCTTCCGTAGTTGGTCACGCCCAAAGCGATTCCCATAGTGAAACACCGAGCGAAGTTAGAAAAAGAACTCTTTTTATCTTTTTGATCTGGTGACAACGCACTAATATTTTCAGAGTTGCTTTAACACGAAACAGGAAATTCATGAATAATCATTTACGATCCGCCCAGTGACACCAAATATCTCAGAAACTGAAATTTCAGAACACCGGCCACTTCACTTAGGTCTCTGCAGAGCAAAAGTGGGCATTTATCACCTTGTTGGTGTTTTCAAACTGCTGGGTGTTTCTAAATCATGCAATCTAAATGTTCCCCTTACCCAACCCCACCTCTAAACCTAACGTCACTATGACGTCAACCAATCAGGTTTCATGGTGTAAAAACACCCTGATCTGGTAACTCCCATTACTTTCCTGCAGAGACCTATACTTGCTTAGATTGGCGAAGACATCATTACTGATGATGCTCTTCATCAAGGCCACAAACTCATTTAACCTGTCCAAAACCAAATGGCTTCTGAGTAAAAGGAAATCTGTACCGTATGAACTGCAGTCAACTTGCTGCGTGAGTGTCAAATTGTCGTCAACGAGTGACGTCACTTCCCAATGCAAACACACCCAATAAAATTGCCCCACCCCTGTCACTTGATTGACAGGTTTCCGTGTAGACGTTGGAAATTCAAATGCAAAAGGAATTGCGATTCCATTTGAGTTTTGCCAGTTTACATGCACAATGCAGAGAGAGTGAAAAAGCAAATGTAATTGAAAATAGTCCGCAAAATCCTTCCATAAAAGGGAGTGAAATATTTCAAATAAAAACTGCATAACTGAACATGTATGCACAAATAAAATACATAAACCAGGTGTAGAACCTTTACATATCCTCTCATATAACCAATCCTGGTTTCTTTCGCTCTGGTTACCCACGCTGGAGATTCGTGTGTGTGGTCAAACCCAATCTGAAAGGGCCATCCTCCAGTCTGAACTTGTGTCAGCCTATATCATGTCCTCACAGTCTAGCCACGTCCAGCCGTATCCAGTAACGCACCTTTCTCCAATTGCCCACCAGCCTGTAATACTGTATGTGTCTATCACAGATAGCCTGGGGTTACACATCATCTCTCTCAACTCTCTGTGCTCACTGACACGATCAGATTGCATACGGAGCTCACGTCAACTCTTTGTAGTTCATGTTATGTTAGATGGTGATTCATTGGTTCAGTATTCAATAGGCTGAAAGAGGTCTGGAACTGAACCACTGATTTCAAAGCTTGAGCAATGTGATAGAGATGTCAAGTCACGTTCCTTTCCAGAAATCATCTCACACCGTTTTTTTTTTTTTTTTAATAATATGTTTATATAAATTTATTGATGAATAAATATATTATCAATGTTGAAAACATTTACAATATTACTGTATATTTATTTAATCAAATAAACAAATGAGGCCAGGCAAGCCTATTTATATAGCACATTTCATACACAAATGTAATTCAAAGTAATTTACATAAAAATGAATTAAAATATTAATAGATGCATCAGAAATAACAATAGAGAATAAAAATGATTAAAATAATATTTTTTAAAAAGATGATACATAAATTGTATGTAAAGTATGGTTTCTGAAACAAGTCTTACTAATAAATTTGTTTTACATAAAGACCTTTAAGGGTATTTAATTTATTAAAATGGAAAATCGGACAAAAACACTGATGAAGAAAACTGTTGTAAAAATTGACTGTGAGGATGTCTCAATGTCTTGATGGCACTATTAAGTTATTAGAGCTGAACAAACAGTGTTTGTGAGATAGGGAGTAGATAATATTTCTTTTTTGGCCTTTTGGACTCTCTTTTGGACAGACGACAAGCTTTTGCAGGAAACAGCATGAGCCAGCTCATGCGCTAACCACCCGGCTACAGCTCCGAAAGCTAGGACTTCTAAAACTATAATAAAAGAAATAAAATAATGAGGAAAAAAGGACAAAATCAGTGATGCAAGGAAACATAGTTTCTTCTTATTTGCACACAGAGACATTAATTCGCTGGGTGGGATGAGGGGGCGGCCTTTCCGTTCCACCACAAAAATTAGCCGTAAAATTGTGTGACTGTATTCCCCTGAGTGTGCTGGAAGTCTTTCAAAAAATAATTTACATAATGCATTAAACGCCTGCAGGAATCTAAAAGGATATTGCTGTAATTTCCACCTATTTTTAAAGGAACAGTTAACTCAAAAATGAAAATGTATTCAAAATTCATTTAAAAGTCATTTATTCACACTAATGAATAATTTTCTTCAAAAGATGAAGTTTTGAAGCATATCCTAAGCAATATAATAAAAGTGATTTATGTGAATCACAAAAAGAACTCTAAAAGTATCATAAAAGTGGTTTGTAACGTTCATGCATTATATTTCAATGTAATCTAAAGTCATACAATCAATTTGCAAGAGGAACAACCTGAAATTTGTCAAAAAAAAAAAAAACTAGTTTTATGATGCTTTAGTATTATTTTTGAAGCATGAAAAATCTATTTTTGTAATTTCAGCTAATAGAATGACCTGCTACATTTATTTTGTGTTTTACAGAAGAAAGTTCGTAAGGTTAGGTATGACACGAGTAAGCAAATAATGACAGAATTTACCTTTTTGGTTGAACTATCCCTTTAAGAGCATGAAGTGAGCCACTGTATTGGATACTGGAAAGTTGTTATAAAGATGATAATAGTGCAGTAGGGATGACCTCTAGAGTCAGAGTTCAGGGGGCAGAGAAACATCTGCAGCTTTTTCCAGGGACAATAAAATGATAGACAAGGATATGCGTCAGCATAAAAGCCAGGGCTGGGACTTCTGGTGTGCTTGCACAAAAGTGCCATCCTCCACTCCACACCGGCGTATCTATTAATAAAGTGCAACTCCTTAGCAAAGTGACTTGGGTCAAGAGGTCAGAAACTGATGGTACGGCACAGAAAGTAAGATGAGAGAGACCATCTCACAGCTTAGAGGACAAATCAGAGCTAAAAGATAGAAGAGACAAAAGCTTTTAGTGGTCTATTATAAACCCTGATTAAAGAAAAATGTTTATTCTATGCTACTGCTCTGCTGAAAGTGTCATAAATTTAACACAATCTCTTTTACCCTTTCATGCCTTTGGTTGTTGTAACTTGTTTAAAGTTCATTTAAAGTTGCAAAACCCATTGCTACATGAGCCTGTTAGTGTAAAGTGGCATTCTGCAGGAACTGAACCCATTTCTACAGCATCAGTGTTGACAATTTACCCGATTTAACTGTCATCACAATAACAACACATTTAACTCGTCAGAAACTAAACAAACCCTGAAAGCAACCCTGGACAATTTAATTGATAATTAAACTGATTGCAAGTGACTTTAAAAGACATCTAGCCAACCGTGTATTGTTAAAATGTCCACTACAGTCACACACCAGGACACAACAGACCTTACAAGTATACAACAACATACTGTACACATAAACAAAGCTCAAAATTATACCCAGTTGTTGCAAAAATGGATTACTATTCATGCACTATTGACATGCACTATAAACATAACTCCATTTACAAAGAAAATATTTATAGAAAGGTTAGGAGTAAATTGTTAATCACCTAGTCTCACGGCCCACTATGACAGTCAGGATTCACCATATACACACACAAAAAATGTATGCATAAATAAATTAAAATGCCAATTCTAATAGTGTGTTGTATTAGTCTACATATGTAAACATACTAATCATGTTATTTCACAATAATTTATGTATCGTAATTCAATTGAAAGGCCAAAGAAATGTAAAACATCAACCACAAGATATAAATGAACTGCTGTTTACAACATTAGAGGCTTCTTATTGATTACATTAAGGTCACATTAATCAACTCCACTCTCAAATTCTGATTATAAAGGTCATATTATTTGACTATTTACTTACAACCTATTATAAGCTTTGCCCTAAAGGAACAGCTTGCCCAAAAATTAAAATTCTGTCATAATTTACTCATGTTGTTCAAAAAGAAGATATTTTGAAGAAAGTTTCAGTTCCCACTGACATTCATTGTAATTTTTGTTCATACAGTTGAAGTCAATGGAAATCGAAACCATTGAGTCACCAACATTTTTCAAAATATTTTGTTCCACAAATGCAAGAAATGCAGTTTGGAAATACACAAGGGTGAATAAATGATTAAAATTTTCATTTCCGGGTCGACTATACTGTTACGTACAGAATAAACAACCAAATTAATAACAGTTAGCTACAAACTCTATAAGTCACTAGAGTTAAATTTGGTAACAATTTATTTTGATAGACATTCTACTAACAGTAAGTAACTTGTAATGTCAACTAGCAGTCATTAAAGTATTAGTACACGGTCTTCTTAATATCTTGTAGCGCTTTATTTTGATGGGTCCACAACAAACAACATACTATGAGAAACTTTGCGAACTTAAACCTAACCATCTACTCAGAGTTAGTAGACATGTAGTAGCAAATGAATGAGAATTAGCTGACATGTAGTTGCAACGTTACTTGTAGTTTATAGAATGTCGTAACTATCAAAATTAAGTGTAACCGCTCTTTCCCCCCCACTAAGATCATTAACTAGGTTAACAGGTAAAACATGCTTAGTCAACCAGCTTGACCAAAAATGCTGGTCACATTAAAGTTTAGCACCAAACTTGCTTAAATCAGCCTGGATCTTCATTTAAATGCAAGCAGACTCATTCTGTCTAAATGGCAAAAAACAATTATGTATTCCTTGTTGAATGGAATTGGTTCTTTGTTTCCGTCAATGTTCTGCTTCAAGTAACATGTAAATTTCACGTAACTTATCTGATTGTTTATAGCTAATTATCTGAGGCCACTGAAGGTGAGAAGCAATAACGGATTTAGCGCCACCCTGAAAGTCCTGGTTCTGTGTGTTATTAATAAGACACCACCGCAATCCTGATCCCATCAACTGGAGGTGGACCAGGGCATTCGCATCTGCGGGGGAATTAGAACCCCTTCTGTCAGCTTGGGGTCGCCAGACTGGATTCAATCAGGAACCCTGTCTAAATCACTCCAACACAAACAAAGACACACACACACATACATAAACACCTTTCACTATCAATAAATCGGTAGCAGCAAACAAACAATACTAAGAAATATCTTGTTATGTGGACCCTAAGATACACAGTGCTCTTGTAATCAATCCTCCCAAGAATCTGGAAGTTGTACCATTGATGTTTTTGGGATAAATAGCTTGAGGCACCAATAAATAAATCCTCAAAAAGCCCTCCATACAGGTCATCTCTAGATGTGACACAGCAGTATGAAGTGATGCTTCAGTCTGGTGCTAATGGATGCATCTTAGTCTGGCGTCTCAATCTTGCAGTGAGGTTTTATCACAGGTGGAGACTGACAATCACAACAATACAGGTTCTTATACATCCTGTGCACGCTTCTAAGACATTATATGGCAGTACTTGAGTCTGTATGTGTGCGAATGGGCGTCTTGCCTCTGGCTCTTGTGGCTGGATGGGCTTTTATTGCCAGGAGGTTTCCTGAGAGTTGTCACTTTGAATGGAAAACCTGAAAAAACATACCACCACATTCATCTATTGACTGAAATCTAATTCTAGAAAATCCTAGCATTTGATTGATTTTAGCATCTAGTTTTAGTGATCCGATCACAAGTGGTCAGTCATGACAAAATTACCACTGACCACTTGTTCGCAGATTGCGTCAAGGAAAAGTGTCTCGGATTTTGAATGTTTTATTCTTTTCCATCATTGTATGGTTTAAAGTGGATATTCCAAGTATTAAGACCCACTGATGCCTGTACAATGTCTTTTAACTGTTATTTAGAACCAAGAGACAAGTCCAAATTTTCAGCAGTTTTCTCAACATTCAACATATTTTATATTTCTGTTTACCTGGAATATTCCTTTAAAGCTGCACTTGTTATGGAACAATGGTTTCATGTTACGTAACTTTGGTGTTGTCTGAGATGCATCAGACACAATAGTGTTTACACAACAAATACAATGTAGCCTTATCTATGTAAGCCCCAAGAGACCATGTGTTATTTTCTTGTTTTGTAGTGACCAGGAGTTAGCACGCTATCAAGACTGAATTGTTTTTTCTTTACTCTATTGTCAACAAGTCCATTTTTATTTACTAGACTTCATTTTCTTGACATTGCAAATGTTGGTAATTAAATGTTCTTAAAAAAAAAATTTAAACAATTATTGGACACCTTCAGTGAATCTCAATCTGGTCGCTCAATCTTCAGAACCAGTTAATTCAATTATAAATGGTCACTTACCATAGAAAGCTAGAGGAGGTAATGGATCACTGGTGCAGACAACAAAATTGCAGGCAGGTAAATGGGGCAAGGTTACTCTGATTTTTATAATCACAAATACATGCTTTGCAGTTCTGTGATAAACCACTATGAAAGCCTGGGTGGATCTTCACTGCTTCTAGATGTTTTTAGTATGACAAAGTTGCTCCGAATAAAAACAATGACTCTCTAGGAGAGGTTCAAATATCTAGATTGGATCCATTGCAAACAAAACAGCAAGAAATTAAGTTCAGGATCTTACTGCGGGAAAAGAATGATCGAAACATGGCTCAGTAATTAGCTGATGGGGAGCTAATGGGCAAAGCTCCAAACAGTCACACAAGACTTGTTCCTGTCTCTATCACAGCTGCTTGTTGATACTTCTAATACCATTACTACTGAGACATCACAGTTGGAAAACAAACCTCCTTAAAGTCCAAGTGAAACACTAATAGAAGACAAATTCGAATATTTTTCAAAGCAATTAATCAAATGCGAAAACCTCACTGACGGCTGCATTTTATCAGTTTTCACAGGAAATCGAACCCACAACTCACACTATACTCTACAAATTGATCTAAAATATCTTGATAGAACACAGTAAAGTCAGGAGCAAGTAGATGACATTACAATAAAGCATGGACGCTTGTTTTTGCTAGGCTCTTTTTCAGGCTACATTGATCAGGAAAGAGTATGTGGAAAGAGCATGCGGCAGTAGATGTGCAGAGGCTCCAAACCTAAGCCTCTCCAGCCTGCTTATTTCATTTAGTCTAAGAGCTTTCATTAGTCATCACCACCAGCTTTAATAAAATTTCCCTCAAGATGGTAGAAGAGAAGGTGGTGCCACCAAAGTGAGCCTTTCATTTGTTGGTGAATGGTAAAAGTGAAAATCTATTGTGGAAATCACTTGCAAGTTCTGAATTAAATGAAGACAAAGTGATGTTAATAAAATCGGTTTTACTACAGTCTGCCACTAAAGGAAGGCATACAACATCTCACCATATGCCATAAATCAGTAGTTCACAGTGGATCATGACCTAAAATTAGCCATCTGGAGAAACAAATGCTACAAGCAAATCATTTTTTCTTTTACTAATTGTACACGTTCATAAGCTAAGCAAATAAAATAGACTTATCTTTTACATGATTCAAAAAATAGACTACAGCTCAAAGGTTAAATGTCAGTAGTTTTTTTTATTATTATTATTAATACACTTATTGAGCAAGGATGCATTAAATTAACCAAAAGTCAGTAAAGATGTTTATAATTATTTGTTTTCATGCAATATTTTCATATGAAACAGTTTTCAGCACTGATAATAATAAGAAATACTCAAGCACCAACTCAGCATATTAGAATGATAAAGAATAAATTATATTTTAATTGAATTTAAATTAAATACTCACTTATTTGATCAAATAAGTAAGAATGAGAGACTTATTTCAAGAACATTCAAAGAAATAAAAAAAGAAAAAAATTCTTATGACCCCAAACCTTTGAACAGTATTGTACTGTATATGTCAAATATAATTTGCATGAAAACGTTTCATTTAAAAATATATTTTGTTTAATGATTTTTCAATAATAAAAAAGTAAAAAATAAAAAATAAAAAGCTATTTAGGCTGAGGCACCACTTGATGCCCAATGTAAAATCTAGGTCCTGAAGCAAAAGCACTGTCCAATACATCACTTTAAAAGAGTTATATATTCATCATTTTGAATCCGCTGGGAGCATGTGAAATGCTGGAGGGGATTATAATGTTTCCTGCCGAGAGAAAACATTTAATCTGTCTTTCCCAAAAGTCTGCAAACCATTTACTCATTCTAAACATCAAAGTACGAAGATGTGCAGAGTATATGATGAAAAGACAAACACTGTCCAAATAATTAATCAAGATCTGCAAACATGCTGAGCAGCCCTGCATTTGGAAAGATGATACTGGTTAATGTGGATTAGATGCTGTTCTAGTAGGTGGACCATGCTTTTCTATAGCTGGTTGACCAAAATAAAAGTCTTGCTAGTTAAACTAACTGACCCAAAAGTGCTACCAACTGCATCAATAGAGCATAGTGTTAATCAAATGTGTCTTTATCAGACATTTTACAATGGCTTATGATACTGTATAAAATTGCTCATACTGTGATTTAAGATTCATTTCACGTCTTCTTGCCTCATTTGCTCTAAAAAACAGGCCCTTGAGGCTAAAAGGATAATTTTTGCGGCCCATGAACTTTCCAAAGGTGATCATCCTAATACTAGGGCTAATTACTCTGGCTTTTTGAAAGCATAGTGGATTTCAGAAAGATAGATAAACTTAGTGAATAGGCTTCTCTATATGGATCAGTAGCTATGGCTGTCGTGCCTCCTTTTCTGACCCTCCTCTCTGCTCCCTTCATTTCTGAGAAGCCGCTGTCTGAGAGCGCAAGGCTTTTTGAGAACCTCCACCTTCTAAGAATGCTCTGGCTCCTCTCATTTCTTCCTTCAGAAGCCCAAAGTTTTTTTTTGGTCTTTCGCCCTCTGGCTTTCTTCTTGTCCCCTCCTGGTCCCTGCTGAGGAACAGTGAATTGATCTGCAGCTCTAAGCCAAGTATACATCCACAAGCACAGACGCACTCTCACACACACACACACACACACACACACACACACACACACACACACACCCTTCCTGTGGTTAGCCAGTGATTGTATTCACACGCACACAGAGCAATCTTCAAAATGAAAACTGTAACAGGATTACTCAGAGACACCGCATTGTGTGACAGACATTGGACAAACTAAAAAAATATTGCATTTCCTGATATTTCTTGTTTTCAAGCAATGCTGCCAATCTTCTGGGTAAAAAAACAACTCGAGCCGTCAAAACAACTCTGAAATAAGTGCAATACTCAGAAGATGGAAGAATTCATTTCAATTAATTTTGACATAATGAAAATGATGATCTGTGTAAACTACATTCCCAAATTTCTGTCAACCTGTGTTTATGTTATTTCTTTTAAAAAAAATAGTTCACCCCTAAAAAATCTGTTTTGATTTACTCACACGTCGTACCAAACACGTATGCTATTATTTTGTTCTGTGCACCACAAAATTTCTAATGAGCTCCAGAAAGCACAAAAATCCCTATGTAAGCACCATAAATGTGGTTCATACTAATGTGCCACAGTGCTGTGAAAAGGTTTTTGCCCCCTACCTGTTTTTATTTTATTTGTTTTTTTGCATATTTGTCACAAAGATTCAGATCATCAAACTAATTTTAATATTACACAAAGATAATACAAGTAAATACAAAATTCTATTTTTAAATTATGATTTCATGTATTACGGGAGTTCTCCAAACCTACCTGGCTCTAAGTGAAAAATGAATTGCCATATTCTGTGATTAACCACATCATTTTAGAAAGCGGAGTTAAATTTCACTAGCGACACCAGGCATGATTACTGCCAGACCTGATGTGTCAAGAAATCACTTAAATAGATCCTGTCTGACAAAGTGAAGCATGCTTATCATCATCTAAAGAAATTTGATCAAAAGAAATTTAAGAACAGATGGGAAACAAAATAGTTGACATGTATCAGTCTGGAAAGGATTATAAAGCCATTTCTAATGCTTTGGGACTCTAGCGAACCATGATCAGAGCTATCCACAAATTGATACAACTTGGAATAGTGGTGAACCTCCCCATGAGTGGCCGCCCTACCAAAATTACTCCTAGAGCGCAATGACAACTCATTCAGGAGGTCATAAAAGAACCCAGAACAACATCTAAACTCCAGGCCTCACTTGCCTAAATTAAGGTCAGTGTTCATGATTCAACAATAAGAAAGAGACCGGGCAAAAACAGCAGCCAAAAAGCTGACCAAAAAGAACACAAAGGCTCATCTCACATTTGCCAAAAAATATCTTGATTATACCCAAGACTTTTGGGCAAAAACTAGCCATAATTGATGGAACCATGAATTCTGCAATCTATAAGAAAATCTTGAAGGAGAATTTTCGGCCAACAGTTTGTGACCTCAAGCTCAAGCGCACTTGGGTAATGCAGCAGGACAATGATGCCAAACACACCAGAAAGTCCACCTCTGAATGTCTCAGGAAAAACTAAATTAAGGTTTGGAGTGGCCAAGTCAAAGTCTGGACTTAAATCTGACTGAGATGCTGTGGCATGACCTTAAACAGTCCATTCATGCGATGTGAAAGACTCATTGGCAGTTATCGGGTGGCACAACCAGTTATTAGATTAAGGGAGCAATTACTTTTTCACTTGGGGCCAGGCAGGTTTGGACAGATTTTTTCCCTTAATAAATGAAATCATTATTTCATTATTTACTCTGATTATCTCAGTGGCGTAGCCACGGGTGTGCCGGTGCCACCCACAGTGGCAGCTGGCGCACCAAAAAATAGATGCAGAATTATTTTTTATAGTCTCAATAAAAAAATGTTTACTAAACTTGGGCTATTGTTGTTTACTTAAAAATATATATATTTTTTAAATCAACCCTTTCAAAGTTACAATATTTTAACTGACCCCTTGTTTTCATGGCGACGAGTCATGATTGTCACGTGACACATCGCAGCCACAATAACTAACAAATGTATCGCTATTCGTTTTATTTAGTTTTTCATTTTTTATTAAAAAATATTCACAAACTTACTTACCATGTCAACTATCTGATATTCTGATTCTTCGTATAAAAACCTTTATAAATGATCTTGATCTATAATAATGAGATGAGCGCTGCAATTCAGAGTCCTGTCAGCCGGATTTAACGTACAGCACTTGAATGCCCCAATTTCTCCCGAAATACATGAAAGTAAGTGGCTGTTGAACTGGGAGAAGAATAGAGTAAACTTTATTGTTCTGCTATGTGTGTCTGATATATGAATAAAACAGGACGGCAAATTACATTTGAATAGAAAGATAGTTTTTGCTGCTTCCATAGACATCAGAGTGTATTTTACAAACTACCAATGTATTGTTTTACTAGTGATTATGTATATTTAAGTGTATGAAACCTAAAATAAACATGTGGTTGAAAACACTGCATATTAGTTGTGATATATGACAAACGCTGGGCCCGTCCGTCTCTGGCTCAGCGCCAGCCAACGCGCGAAAGCAGTTTGAATCTGGCAGTTCTGTGACGCCACTGAACATTCTGAATCATACTCTCAGGGGCACAGAAATAAGAATCCAATATATGGTGCCATAATGCTCAAAATGTAATTTACATTTTAAATTATTTTCATTAAAAAAATATCTGCCGACATTCGGACTGCCAACCAATCAGCAAACAGCAGCTGACTGTGACCCCAGCAGCTCCCCAGAGATCTTTGCCGCGTATATAAACAGATAATTTTTGATTGCACATTGCTAGCTAGCAATATGTCGCTAGCAAGATGTGACTCCTCCTGCATTCCTGGCTACAGAAAAAAAAACTCCTCCTTTAAAATTGGTCCAAAATTGTCCAACATTTGCTCCAAAATTGTCCAACATTTGCTCAAATGATCTTCGGGCCGAGCCGCATTAAAAGTACTGTCCCCGATTTCTGATGTTTTGTTCTTCAGGCTCCACACTGCTCTTGGTGCTTAAATGCTTCATGTGCTCGCTGTGCGCAATACTTGGTCTGCTTGCTGTCCCTTGCAGGGCTTGGCCCCATATTGCTGCTTTCAGCTATATTATTTTATATAGTTTTATGGTTATGTGGGGCATGGTTATGGTTTATAATTTTGCACAGTAATCTGACAATAAATGTGGCACACCCAGATTTTCATATGCACACCCAGAGTCCCTTTTCTGGCTACACTACTGGATTATCTTTGTGTGATATTAGAATTAGTTTGATCTGAATCATTCAAGTGCGAAAAATATGCAAAACAAAAATTTAAAAAACGGGGCAAAAACTTCTTCACAGCACTGTACATTCCAAGAATCCAGATTGCTTTCTATGAGGAAAAGACTGACAGGTCATGATTTACTGATAATATTTCTCCATTCCACATATTTAAACTGTCATGTTCTGTTGTGGCAGATGTGAGAACCAATGGCGTTTGGCATCACTGAGTATTTTTGAATTGATTTTCACAAAATAATGACTTAATTTACTTGGTCTATTCCTCTCAAAAAACTATCGTGTGTCCTCATAAGACACTGAATATAGAGTAAAATAGACTTTATTTTTGGCGTTTTCTTTTTAGAGAATAACAGACATGGTCATTATGAATGGTCATTGTATGGCAACAGCTGTGTAATGATTCTTCAAAAATTCTTCTTTTTTGTTTCCCAGAAATAAATATAATAGCATACAGGTTTAGAAAATCATGAGGGAAAACAAATAATGACATAAATGTAATTGTTGGGTGACGTATGCTTTTATATATTGAAGTATTACTTAACCTATTTAAGAGTCAATGACTGAAAGGAGCATATGTTAAACAGTGCACTGTGAAAATCCCAACTGGTTGAAAAAACATTCACCCAAGCATAAAAACATTTTTACTTCATATTTTCAATGGAACTTTTGTTCTTGTTTCCCCAGCACTTACAGGTATAGTTCTTCATAGACAGTTTGAGGTTCACCACTAACCACTGACACCTGAAAAGCTCCACTCAGTGTCGAAATCTCAGTGAATAGGGGCTAAAATACTTTAGGTGAACAACAGCTCTCCCAGGCAGGGTAATATTTTACGAGGCAGTTAAATCAAAACAGTCAGACGGGTATATTGTCAGAGGATTTATGTTGTCTGGACAGGTCTCTTCTGCTCAGCCAAATGAAAGAATGCAAAAGAAAGAGACAGGCGGCATGAAAACACATGGGTGGAATAATTAATAGTGAGGTTTTTTTTTTTATAGCGAGCAAGTTATTTGTGGAGAACCACCCAGCTATGTAGTTAATTCATCTGCGAAGAACATTAGGAATCTTTATCTGTGTTTAGCAGCTGTCATTTACAAACTCTACATATACGTCTGACAATCCAACCGACTGCTCTAGTCCATCAAAGGCATAATTGTCAATATGTTATGGTCCTTGGGGGGGGTTTATGTAATTTTCCAAGAAAAGTGACAAATTAGTGAAGCTGTCAATTTGTTAGGAGCATCTTAATTATCTGTCATTTCACTCCGCAATGCCAAAAGAAATATGAACAGCACTTTGAGAATCAATAATTCTTTGGAGGCTGCATATCATGCAAGGCTTGTCATTTATGGCACATTTTACGGCGGATAACAAAGGAAAATTAATTTAACAAGAACTAAGATGTCTTAATGGTGACTGCTACTGTAACTTGGATGGAAATTACATTACAATAATTTACGAGAGTTCAGTTTAATTAGGAGGAAAAAAATCATCCGCTGAATTCCTTTTTAATTAGTATACTTCACAACATGATTTCTTGTTACCAAAGTCCTGAAGCATGACTGGGCTTTGTACCAGGAAATGATGATCATAACAGACCCTAAATAGAATAACAGAACTGATATTGGATAAGCTTGTTAGAAATATCATTTAATCTTTCTCTTGGTGACTTAATTTTAGTTTTTTTTTTTTTTTTTATCTGAACTCAGATTTTTATTATTACTCTATATTCTGATGTTCAAATTGTTATCTTGAGTCACTGAATCAGAAGATCATATTTTCTGCGCTTGTCATATTAAGCTGAACTGAACGGGAAAAAAAATGTCATCAAATCTCAAAATGAATCATCAAATCTCCAAAATAAATGTCCCTTTCTGGAAAAATTGTTGCATAGTAACAATGTTAGAAAATAATAAGGTTTTTTTTTAGCAAACCTGGTCTGGCAGAATTATCATACAATATGGAATGTAATGCCACTTTTCATAATCCATACTGCTAATTCTGGTGAATGAAATCAATTCCAGCCCTATATGTATAGTACACACACAAAATGTGTATACAGTATGCAAAGATAAACTCAGAATATACTTGAAAATCTAATTCAGCAAATGTTCACTTTGTTGAACATACTTTGTACATACACAAGCACAGATACAGGATTTGAATAAATAACTGCATAAGGATTTATCTAAGATAAGATATACATTACAGATTAACAACAAGCACAAGTGGAAAATATAAAAACAAAATGCAGGGTTGTTCTTGATGCATATTAGTGTTCTGACCTACTATTCCAGAAATGCATTTTTTATGAGTATGATCATGCAGACTGCTTTTTTACATTTATCTTCAATTAGTGTTTCTTATGAGTTTTTTTTAAAGAGTTGCTTTGTTTAGGCTGTATCTTGTTTTTCATTAAAGCATTTAAAGTCCACTTGAAAATCTCATTCTAATTCAACACACAGTACATCTGACTCTGAAAACTCAGTTTAACTGGATAACTGATTTAACAGAAATAACTCACATCAGTCTCTAAATACAGGACTTTGGGACTTTGGGAGTTGAATGTTCTGTAAAGATGGCCTTAATTAGGGTTTACAGATATTCATGAAATGCTAAAGAGCCACTGTGACATTTAAATAAAGATCTGGATGATGAGGAATATGATCTTGTATAACTGTCTATTTTAAAATACACTAAGGTTAAAGACATCTTTCTGCCTGTTGCCCTCACTGAAGTTAAAGCCATGCTCTGAATGACACAAGCATCCTATAGCTTTTTAACTGGTTAAAAACAAGCCCAATCTTTTAACCTCCAACCCACAAAGAAATTAGAACTGCTAAAATAACAATTAGTTGTGATGTGGTTACAAGATGTGGTGGATGACATTTCATTTGTACTATTTTACAAAATAATTAGAGCTTGCTTTGTTTATTCTAAACCTCTAAGCATTAAACTTTTGCACTTAACTCATTTGTGGTACAGGCAAGAAAAATACCCCAATTAGTGCAGAGAGGTTTGCTATTATTTTTCTAAGTGATCAGATTCATACTTTCCTGGTAGACAATAAAACAGGTGAAAAAAAAATCCCATAAACTTGAAATGAGCCACATTTACTAGAAAAATGTCATGGAGATTTGCGGGTGGGCTAATGTGCCTTGGACCAGTAATCAACCGCCTAGCAACAACCCAGAACAACCTAGCAACTGAATAGCAACACAGTAATAATAAAAAAAACACTCAGGACCACATGTCCAGGCAATCAACCACAAGCATCAAAAGCGAGTCCCATACCATGCACCATTCACATTTTTATAAAATGTAAACATTTTAAAAATGTAAAAAATGATTCATTTCATTTTAGAAAACTGACTGCCTTGAACCATTAAAATAAAAAAGTATTTATTATATGAGTTCATTAAAAACTATTTCTTAATATTACATAGGAAAACCATTTAAATATTTAAACTATTAAAATTAAAAACTTTATCAACTATATCACTACTTTGGCAAATGCGGTTATTGCTTTTCAAATTAAACAGCATGCAGCATATATAGTCTTAGTATCACATAACTTTTTTATGTTAAGTGCAATGAATTTGCTTGTAATATTCAAGTGAAATTAACATGTTTCATTGTTTCAAATGAACAATTTCACTGTTAGGTTTACAATGTATACAATTCTTTGGTTGATGTAAGTTTAACATTTTAGTAAAATGGAGAATGAGACATTTTTTGACTGCAACGCAAATTAAAGCTCTTCAGTTTCCAAAAAAATTGCATTTGAATGCAGTCAGATGCATTGCATTCATTGTTTCAAAGTATAAAAGATCTGCTTGTGCATGCCACACTTCAAGAACAAAAGGAAGAAATGCCCTCAGATCGCATTTTCTCAGTGAATCTTTTAAGACTCCCCTCCTATTTGTGTTCAAACTCACTTCACAGAGATAGACATGTCCTATCTGTTGGCAGTGTGTGAGGCTGACTACTTCAAAAAGCTCCTAATAAAAATAGATTTTGGGGGAGACAGTCTGTATTAGAAGCCTTCTCTTTGACTAATGGGGCTTCGTGACAGCCGGTGGGATTATTCATTATCATTCCAATTTCTGAAAGCATTGCCTTGATGAGCCCCTATCATACCAAGTGTGAGCTCTACAGGTGAACAAGGTAAAAATATTCCATTTCCCCCCGCCTCGGTGAATATGGGGCTGTGACTGAATGCATGTAGAGGCAGTGTTAATCAGAGCTATTATGCATCAGGGGTACTAGAGAGAGACACAAACCATGAAGTGGACTATAAATGAGGAGTATAATTCACTTATTTAAATTCCAATCTTTTCCTCTTATCTGACATTAAAAGGGATTTTAGTGGCATTTTCATTACGATACTAAAAAAAACGGATACAGCCCATTCTCTCCTGCTGCTTCCTTCTTTTTTCATCTTTATCAAAGAGAGTGAACGCAAGCCGCTGGAAGCCTTCCAAAGGAAGGATCACAGTGTACAGGAGAGGCCAGGTCTATAATTGGGTAAAGGGTTGACTGGTTGTTCTAATCCCCCTCCTGAATCATTAAGGAGAAAAACACAATTGTGTGAGTAATTGATGGCTAGTTTCAGTCATATTTCCCACATTTTCTAAGAACTGTGCATGGGACTTCCTGAACACAATGCTGATAATCCTACCGAAAAAGACCAACATAGATGTTGAAACATACAATGAGTTTTGACGGCTTGTGTTCAGATTTCTTTGGTCAACCAAGAAGACTATGCTGCTTTACAAGTCATCACATGACTGACATTCGAGTGAAAAGTCCATTGTCTGTTATCAGTAGTGTATAATGTATGAAGCACAGCTCACACAGAAATCACTTTCAAACCAAGAAGCTTTGTTAGTCAAAATGGCATATGGCAACATGGCAAAAAAAAAATTTTTTTTTGACTGTGGTGGCCTATGCATGGCGCTGACCATTTCAAAGGGTCAGATTTCCTCCAAATGAGAATCAAACAGACAACTTTGGTGAACAATTTTAACAATGGCATGTCAAGTCAACAGTTTTTGAACTCTTAAAAACACACCCCACTGCCTCAGACTGAAAGTCACCATGTGTAGTGTTGATGGCGATAGCTGTGTGACAAATTACACTGAAAGGATCGAATACACCAAGGGTAGAACTGTAGTACTGTAACTCCAGACTGCTGCTGAGCAGATAATATGTTGAAAAGTTAGTTCAGCCAAAAATAAATTCAAATGTTGTTCTGAATGTTTGACTGTCTATGTTCTGTGTAACTCAATAGAAACTGTTTTTCAGTAGGGTTTTAAAATTATTGTCTAAAAAACATTGGATCCCACTGACTTTCATTGCATGCACAAAACAAAATACATTAAATATATAGCAAAATAGTTGTACATCAGCTAGTCACTGCATATTACCCTTATAGGAACTCTGGAAAGAAAACGTTGTACTTTATCTACCCCTAAAAGGTGCATATAAGTACCCTGAAGTAGTAATATGTACCCTAAAGATGACCCTTTAATGGTACTGTCCCAGCTGACAAGCTGTTTTGGAATATTATTTTCTGAGAGCACAGAGGAAAATTAGTCACACAGATTTGGAACAACATGAGGGTGAGTAAATGATGAAAAAAAAATACGGGGGAGGGGGGATGCTATTAATTTAAGGTTGAGTATTTAAAAGAAGTCATTAAATATTAATATTATTAATTGTTCTGAAAAGCTAAACTCAAAGTCCAAATCCTTACCCTTAAAGCCATAACTTCCATTCAAATGCAATTTCAAATTACTGATCAACTGTAGAATGTTCACATCCCATTCCATATAACACCGCAAATTAATTTTTTGCTGTTGTTTATAATTGCATACTAGTAAGCCTATTCACATCATACTGCCCACATGGAAAGAACCTATATGTGGATATATGTGCATATATGAAACCTATATGCAGTGTATATGCACATATATGCTGTATATATGCACATACGGGGGAAGTTGTGGCCTAATGGTTAGAGAGTCGGACTCCCAATCGAAAGGTTGTGAGTTCGAGTCTCGGGCCGGCAGGAATTGTAGGTGTGGGGAGTGCATGTACAGTGCTCTCTCCACCCTCAATACCATGACTTAGGTGCCCTTGAGCAAGGCATCGAACCCCCAACTGCTCCCCGGGCGCCGCAGCATAAATGGCTGTCCACTGCTGTGGGTGTGTTTACAGTGTGTGTGTGTGTGTTCACTGCTCTGTGTGTGTGCACTTTGGATGGGTTAAATGCAGAGCACGAATTCTGAGTATGGGTCACCATACTTGGCTGAATGTCACGTCACAAATATATGATAATATATATACTGCATATATGCGTATATATGCCACATATAGGCAAAACTGAGGTGCATATATGTGCATATATAGGAAATAAAAAGTCTCCTGTAATGCTTCTTCATATCCACATATAAGCCCTATACATACAAGATATGTCTTCTATATAGCTAATTGCAGGAGCTGGTCATTTTGTAGCTCATATCCCATTTTTGACTGTCATACATGATGCCTAGCTCATATTTTCTATTATCAAGGCAAAAACTAAGAATTAACGAAAAAAAATATGCAAGAACTTATGTATGTGCGAACATGTGAAATTGGTATCACATGTAATTGGCATGTTATGGAATTTAACTATGGCAATATATTAACATGATATACAGAGCCGGACAGTAACGGAGTACATTTACTTGAGTACAGTACTTAAGTACAATTTTGAGGGTTCTGTACTTTACTCGAGTATCATTTTTGGGAGAGTACTCATGACTTTACTCAAGTACATTTGAGAGGCAAATATTGTACTCTTTACTCCGCTACATTTCTATCCATAACCATAAGTACCCGTTACTTCTTCGGCCCCGTCCACACGGAGACGGACCCCCGATCTTTTTTTCCTCGTCTCAAGAAATATCCGCGTCCACACGAAACCGATGTAGTATACATGCCAGACCAGCATGTGGCGCTGTAATTCTGGCACAGAGATACACTTAAAACGGAGAAGAAGACATGGATTTGCCGATAAACCTTGCACTAGGTACACAAGCGAACATGGAAAAATACATTTATTAATCCGTGTTAATGTTAGCGTTCAGTGTTTGTTCATGTTTTTGTTGCTGTAACGTGATGTAGTGGTCTTTGACTAGGGGCGAGACGTGGGCTGATGACGCCATATTTTCAGAAAATGTACGGATTCGCCGTCGAGACGAAACGCAAAGGCGGCGTTTTCAAATATATCCACTCTGGGACCCGGTTTCAAAACATCGGTTTCACTCTTCCAAAACGCCAGATCCGTGTGGACGAAAATGCCTCGGACATCCTATCAAACGTCATTGGATAGTGCAGGAAGGAAGAGGAAGAGGAGGAGGAGGAGGATGATGAGGCGCATTATGACAGACCTTCAAAGAATAATAAAGATATTTTTTTTTTTTCTGTTCAGTTTTTTTTTCTTATTTTTGTTCTTGTACTATTTGTTTGTTCTTGTAAATACATAATGTACATTTCTATATTTTGGATTTTTATTTATGTTGCCCAGCAGGTTTTTGTCTTATTTTTATTCTTGTACTATATTTTTTGTTTTGTACTATTTGATTGATCTTGAGTAAATAAATAATGTACATTTCTACATTTTGGACTTTTATTTATGTTGCCTAGCAGCTATGGATTTTAATTTTACTATTATAGGTGAACATATAGGTGCATATATACGTGCATATATGTACATATATATGTTCATATATATGCACATATATATGTGTGCATATATGTACATATATGTACATATAATATAGGAAAACGGCCAATTTTATATATGTCACATATATTAAAAACTTATATCAAAACCTATATTGAAACATATATGTTTATATAGGTTTTTTTCATGTGGGTGATAATAATGAAACTAATCCAGGAGGTACATATTCTAATTAATTAGAGTAAAATCTCTTGACAATTTTTTATTTTGTCCTATTAATTTCCTCCTCACACTTGAGTAATTTCACACAAGTCATTTTGAGGGGGGTGCATTTTGTCACATACTATGTACCACTTAGACTACAAACATGTGGCAAGCATTAGATGCTTCTGCACTGAAATAACCGCAAAAGATCTTTAGAAAAATGTGAATTGTAAATATGATCATTTTCTAAGTCTGAATTCTTTCCCTCACAGTGTAGATCTCTCCTGAGTTTAACTTCTGAATCATGACCCAGAAAGTAAGCCACCCCCGCCCCCTCAAACCCTCCACCACAGCAGCAAATCACTCCAGGAAGCTTCCACTGGAGGCCTTTCTCAATCCCTTCCCTCAGCACCAGACATCCACATACAGCTTAGAAAACATTTCGCAATGTTTGAGTGATTTGTCCTCTGAACATGTTAAAAACACATGCACAAACATGCTCATAAATATCACTGTCTCCAAAGTCACATTTAAGAATACAACTACTCTTGCTATTCTCTGGATTAATATGCTTATCAGACACAATCATGCGCTCTACTGAATAAGAGCAGAATAATTTTATCGCTCTTATAACAGTCAACCTCAAACAAAGAAAGCAATCAACTTAATGAAGACAGATGCATAGTCTCGCACAGCCAGACATTTGAGCATTGCCATAAAATTGGGTTTTGCAGCATATTCTGGACAACAGGCATTATATGTGACCCATCACAGTTGTTTCACATACTGATTAGGAACATATTTATCTTAAATAGGTTATATCATTAAACTAACTTAAAGGGATAGCTCACCCAAAAATGATGGATTTTTTTTCTTCATAATTTACTCCCCCTCATATTTTTTTCACCCTCATGTTCAGGTATTTTCAAACCTGTATGAACCTCAGACTTCAAAAGTATTTTAGTTTTTTCCGTGATATGGAGGTCAACTGCTACCAGCAACTGTTTTGTCAAAATATCTCCTTTTGCTTTCGGCTGAAGAAAGAAGTTCGTACAGTACAGGTTTGGAACAAATTCAGGGTGAGCGATGATAGAATTTAAATTCTTAGATGAACTCCGCTTTGTAATCAGAAAAAAAAAATTAACATTTAAAAGTTTGGGGTATGTAAGATTGATTGATTGATTGATTGATTATTTATTTAATTTAAAAAAAATACTAATCTAATCTTTAATATTATGATCCTTTAAAAAATTGTTCTATTATACTGATTTGGTGCTCTAGTAATAACTTGCTCTTATCAATGTTGAAAAAGTTGTGCTGCTTAATATTTTTTTGTGGAAACAGTGATATATTTTTTAGTAGTCTTTTAATAGGGAGTTCAAAAGACCAGCATTTTATTTTATTTGAAATATAACTCTTTTGTAACATTATACATATCTTTTTCCTTAATTCATTATAATGTAATGTGTCCTTAAACACTAATTAAAAAAAATATTAATTTACAATTTGCAAAAAAGGTCTGCTGCCACCATCATGGAAAACATTATCATATCACGTGATTAAGTCCTCAGAAATGCACAATATATCAGCCCACTACCTTATAAACACAAGATGGACTGGTATCTGATTTCAACAAGCTCTTGCCAAATTTGTGAGCAATATGCATCAGACGGTCAGCAAATGGACTCTGGTCAGTTTGTGGGCCTGAGTAAATCAGTTGAAAGTCATAAGGGGGAGAGAGACAGTGGGAGAAGGGCAGAGAAAGGTGAGCGCAATGAGCGAGGAACAAAAATTGGGGAGTAGATTTATGTTTCCATGGCTGCTCGAGTCCCAAGGAGCATTAGCTGAACTCATGAGCTGTGGACAGCTAATCTTTTGTTATGGGGAAATAAACACACAATGTTAGCCACCGTTTTACAGCCGCTGATCCAAGGCAGATGATAAAAGATCCAGTGGGCCCAGACCACACGGCTTAATGACCCTGAGAGCAGCACACAGTTTATAGGCTCTCGGTCCCCATCATCACTCCCTGCTACTAATTTATGTTGAGAAAGGGCGCTGGACTCAATATATGAGAAAACAATTTTAGAAAATGACTAAAAACTGTTTTTATAACACCAGGATCCCTTATACTTGTTATATACCATAACAAGCTTGTCTTCACTGTTGTTTAGTTTGGTTGATTTATGAGATTCCATCAAGAAAGAAGATTCCATGTAGCTGTGAATGGTTTCATCCTGTCATACAAAGAAAATTAGTCTGAGAACTGAATTAAGATGTATGTGATTACGGCATGCGAATGAAAGCCATTAAAACAATCAATTTGATTAATTGTCATAGTCCAAAAATCTTCAACAAATCAATGTGTGGTAAGAATCCACTGGGAGACACCTAATTCTTCCCGTTGTAATTCAAGGTCCAGCTACAATATTACTCCCCTAACTTCCAAAATCCACAAAGCCGGAACCCAAAACAAGCAACGCCACCTCTTCTCTCCCACAGAGAGCGAAAACATCACAAGCATGGCTAGTTCTGTTAAGTTATTCCAACTCTACACAGATGTTCTGCTTCTTTGCCTGGAGTGTTGTCAAATTGAACTTAATTGGTTTGCATTTGAGGAAACGGTTGTTCTGCAAGCAATACTTTAGTGAATTTTGTCATGGCTGCCTTGTGGCCGAGCTCTCTACCGTACGGCCCCTTCTGCCTGGTGTGAATGGCTCCTCTGTGTGACCAGCCAAGGATCTGCCAGGGGGACCCTCTCTTTGTTAGGTGAATGGGCACAGCTAGACCATCTTAAGGCACACTAATGTACCATGGCTGGACCACAATGAGCGTGTAGTAATTTGCCAAGCATAATGGCACGTCTTTAATTCGGCCGAGGGGGAAACAGACCCTTAAAAGCGAGCTTACAGATGAGGAGTCCCATTCTAGTTCCTACTCTATTCATATCGTAAAAGGGCTTGTTTTCTTCCGGCTCATTGTCATCCTGAACCGAATGTCGGCAAACAACGATAGGTTGAAATTAAAACAACGCAGCGGCTCCTGGCCTCACTGCACAGGCCCAGAACACCATAAACATAAACAAAAAAGAGCGTCTTCTCAGAAAGGCACAATGATTCAGACCAGCTCCTAAAATGATGTCATTTAGGAGGATCAGGTCACTGGTGGATTATACTTTTGGGAGCAGTGCAATGTAAAGTAAAAAAAATATGCATACAGTACAGGAGGGAGGAAGTGCCATATTTACATAGTGCTTGGGGACAGAGAGGGTTGGAACCATCAGAGAACCTGGTGAGTGGTAAAGTAGCCTTAGTGCTCAACATCCAGGTGTCTGGCAATTCGTTATCTTCAGTCCCCAGACAACCAATGTGTTCTTCGGCAAATGAAAGACAACTCCAGAAGGTGCTGGCTGAATATTTAAAACCCACACAAGTCACTTTTAACTTAAACGTCAAAAGAAAAAAATAAGAACTTATATTTTCCTTATAGAAAATGAAGACTATCATAGGAACAGTTTTAAAGTATTCAGACATGAATGGTAGGGTATATTATAATGCCTTTATGCAGATTTAAATAAATAAATAGGATATAAGAAATTTTGAGGATTTATTCTCAAAATCTCAATGCAAAAAATAAAAAGTTAGTCTCCTTGATGTAAACAAATATATAGTGTTAATAAATTATAAAATATTTATAGAACACTGAACAAATTACAGGCATTATAATAAATGCAATGGATTATTATTATTAAAATATAAATCTGACACTTCTACTCAAAAGTTTTTTATTCTTTTTAAAGAAGTCTCTTATGCTCGCCAAGCTTGCATTTATTTGATCAAACATACAGTAAAAACATTAATATTGTGCAATATTACCATTTAAAATAACTATTTTATATTTCAATATACTTTATGCTAATATGGAATTTAGTCATGTAATGGCAAAGCTGAATTAAATCGCAAAGCAGTACTTTTACATTTTTCTTTGATAAATAGATAGTTCAAAAGCATTTGTTTAAAATAAAAATATTTGTTCATTTGTATGTTGATGCTTGCTAAATAAAAGTATGCATTTCTCATGGAAATTCTCATTTGTCTTGGAAATATATGCTTTTTTCATTTTTTACCCTGCTATCACAATAACCTCTGCAATGTCATGAAGTCAAGAAACTAAATCCCAGCTAATGACTGCGACTGCCTGTACACATATATTTTCAGAAATCAATTTCAGTTTTTCATAGAACTTGTTACTTTCATACAGTCATACAATATATACTGTATATATATATATATTCAAAGGAGTCTGAAACATGAAAAAGACCCTGATGATTTGTCAAACACATCAACATACAAGCTTTAATTAGCTTACAAACAGCCAATTAAATATGTCAGCCTCTCTTACGGTTTCTTTTAAGGATGAGAAAAAAGAGCCTCAGGCTGTGCCGCTCCACAAATGGCTGCAATGAAAATTTCAGCCCTTTCTCTTTGCCCGAACGCGCGTTTTCAGAACACTCAATTCCTGACACAGAATAAAGGGATTTGACTTGAAAGGCTCCCTGACTTTGTCCGCGGTCACAGAGACAGAGAAATAGAGATTGAGGAGCACCAGGGTGATAAAAAAAAAAAAGAGTAAGAAAGAAAATAGGAGGAAAACCTCACGCAGATTCTCCAGGAAGACTGGAGATCTCCGTTATGACTTGAGTTCCTGTTAAAGAAAGCTGTACTCAAGTATGGACCAAATGGTAGAAGTGGAACTTTGACTAGAGTCTTCCTCAAATTCACAAAAAAACATATCAGATGCATAGTAAATACACAACATTCTGAATGTACTACATTTCACATCCCTTGTCCACCAAAATGGTTCCACTTTGTGTGTGCCAGAGCCTTTTTAGAAATTAGAAATTTTTTTAACAGTTAAAATATATTTAATTACTTTTTTTACATCAAGTTTGGTCAAATCAATTATGTCTTGTTCTATGTTGCATATGAATGGACACTTCTTAGAAAAATGTACACATCAGGCAGGGGCACCTGCACCCTGCTGATGGAAAATGGGCAAAAGTGACGTACTTTGAGGTTCTTTTGTTCCTCATATTTCATTCAGATAATTGTATCTTGCAGAGTATTTACAGCAAGGAGAGACCTACTTACAGAGGCATCACGATCATGTCATCTTTGAGGATACGGGAATATTGCTGAAACAGGAAGCAATCCTTCTGTAGCCTTTGGAGAGAGAATAAGAGGAAGAATATAAGGGTTTTTATTTAGTGAAGCAAGAGAAGGAAGGTGCATGTTACACTACACTCATAAACAAACCACTAACCCTCTCAGTGGAATAGAAAACTCAGGCCCTAGAGCTCTGTTGAAAAGTAGATGCAAGTATGGCACGTAAGAAGGAGCACCATCCACAGCTATTACACTGGGTTCCCAACCTTTTTTGTATGCTGCACCCCCATTACCTACATTATTTACTTGAAGTACTCCCTGAGATTTTAAGTAATGCGTTAGCAAGCACCGCAAATGACTGTTTCCGAAGAGGAAACTTTCTTACCACTCTTTCTTTGTGGTTTCCAGTCGCCCCATGTACACTACCCTTGCTAAATAAAAGAAACCAATTTCTTTCTATAATATAATATAATATAATATAATATATTATAATATACTATATAATATACTATAATAAAACATACTATCCCAAAACTTTAAATGGTAGTTTAATACAGGACAATCTCATATTTAAAGTTGAAATGCTGCTATTTGAATACTCTCGTATGTGATCTCACATAATAAAATATGGATCAAAATATGTACATACATTACATACTATTAAATCTCAGCTTTAAAAACACAAAACATTTCTTAGGTGACTTCATGATTGCAGGCTATACGAATTCATTGTGTAAAAGTTTCCTGATAAACAACATCTTTTTCTTGAGCTCTACTCGTTCTAATCAAACTTTGCAATTAAATGTGCAATACAGCATCCCACAGCTTGGACAACAACCGTCTCTGTACTGATAAGAGCAAAGCCCAGTTGTTCAGGACTTAATTAAGATTAGGAAGAGCAAAGAGCGAGGCTGCCCCACTTCATAAGCCTCCACCGACCTGGCACATGGGCTTTGTGCTCGCTTCGTCTCTGAGGATCTAGTAAAGGTTAGTTCAGCATTGTATAGAGCAAAGCAGGGAGCCAGAGTGAGACACTGGGCTAGAGTAATTAAGGAGTAAATAATGAAGCCTTTCAACGAACCCCCACTCCTATGATCTTATTGACCAGCGTGCCAAGGCCATGTTCGATAAATCAATGAACAACCACTGAGAGTTACTGCCTTAAAAGGTCACTGAAAAGGAGAAGTTTCAGCCACAGGCCAATCAACCTCAAAATCCCCAGATTCTACTAGTGGTTTATCTTCTTAGGAAACTCTTTTTTATATGATATCGCAAGTACACTGCTTTTTCCTGTCCAGCACTTTTAAAATGAAATATCTTTTTCCCTTAATTTTTTTATGTCTTTATTAAAAAACATGCAGGCTTGCAGCTGGCAGGGCTGGATTATGGATCAAGTGGCCAATGAGGCCAGTGCCCTAGAGTCTCAGACTGCCACGGGCCTTCAAAGCCTCGGGACATGCTGTCCCGAAAAGGAAAAGGAAGCTGAACCAGACTGAATATAGTGCAAACTGAACACTAGACCTCCAGAGCATTAAATAAGGTAAAATCTGGCCAAATCCAGTCAATTTCTCCCATTGAACATAGCATACGATATCTTGAAAAATGTCTTGTGTTGATGGAACAAGGGAGAGTAAATGAATTTACATTTTGGGGAGAAATTTCCTTTTAAAAAGAATATGAATTTTTTAAGTCCAACGTAAGACTTGCACAAAAAAAAGTATGCTTATATCCATAAAGCGCTTGCACTGAATTAAAGGCCAGATGCAGTTTATTACATTACTAAAGTACCAATAATATCCAGAAAAAAAGACTTTCTGTATAATGCAGAACTTATGTCTATGCTTTACTGCCTCCAGATGCTCAATTAAAAAAATGAGAGCTAAAATATTCATTCTACAAAAATATGACAATGTTTACTTTATAGTGTTTATAATTCATCAACTGTAAACCATAAGCATTCGATTGGGATAAATGCATGATATTTATTGACTGCAAACTGCTTTGAAACTGTGAACCTGTAGAATGTGAAACAATGCAACATTTGACTTTGAACTTGCACCACTGATATTAATTTAATCACAGCTTTTTGAGGTTTAATAATCATATCAGTTTCATGATTTCGGTTTTCCCATCCTTAAATTTAAGACTTCTTATAATGATAATTAAGATGAGGTAATTATTCCATTTAAGATCATTTAATCTTTTTATGGTGTGTTTACACTTGGCAGGTTTGGTTTGATTAAAATGAACTCTAGTTTGATTGCTCTGTTAGTGCAGTTCAATTTTAATAAGCCATGTTGCCCACTACAGTTGTGTGCAATGAAGGAATTCCTGGTGCAGTTTTTACACCTACACATTTTCTTCCGAAAGATACAGTACTAACAAAAGTACACACATACAACGAGTGCATTCAGCCCAGAACACAGCTTTGTTTTGGATGTTCAGTAAGTTCACAAAATATACATCACAAATGCTGTCTAATCAGATTTTGACTGTATTCTTATACCTTTTGTTTTGCATCTTAGGTTCAGCGTTAAAAATCAAACTGTGAATGATAAGCAAACCAGATCAAAGTGTATCATTTTCTTTTTTGGTCCAGACCAAATAAAACCAAGAGAATCAAACTAGAAGCATAAACACACCAGAAATGTGATCAAATGTAATTTTGTAAAAAGGAACCGGGCCACTGAATTACATGATTATGTTAGTCTTAAATAAAATGTGTTGCATTAAGTGAATTTCTTTAAGAATTTCCTTGAAACACCACTAAAGAGTTATTCTATCAAACCACTAGAAATCCCTCGGGCCATATGAGTAATCGTGGTTAATGATATGCGATACGCTTTGTTCAATGGTCTCTTTGGCTAATATCAAGTTTAAGGTTACAATTCATAGCTTTACCATTTAATGCTTTTTCACAGCTGGGAATAAGCCCAGGAAAAATGATTAATTAAAGGATGACTAAATGAGGCTTATGCTAATCACCATGTTGAATGCGACGAACTGCGTGTTGTGGTAGGAATACGATGTGCCGGCTCACTCTCGGCTCACAACTAAGCATGCTGTTGCTCGGGTGGGGGATGGCTGTGCACTGTGGGCATACTCTCCAAACAACCAGGTGTTCACTGTGGGATAAACATTTGCTAACAGGCTCCAACAAGATCCCTAGGGCCCGAGATTAAGGGAGTAGCAAGCTATGGATTCAGAATGCTGCTGCAGGTGGGAAGGCAGGCTATGTTTTGATCTCAGAGTTTTAATTTAGCTGTGACTGTGTCGCTTCAGCACTACTTTCGAAAAGTTGCTCTTTGCATGTCTTGTGCAACCTACTGCTGGGCTTCCAGCTCTGAAGGAATACACGAAAAAAGGTGAAACAGAAGAGGTTGCTGTTATTCTGGATTTGGAACAGTTTGCCTGAAAACACTTAATTGCAAGCCAACAGTTCCCAAATGTTTCTAAAAGGCAAACAACAAATAAAAGTATATTACATGTATCACATTTTTTAATGCGGTAAAATACCTATAATTATATATTACATTTGAATTAAACATTATAACTTCAAATGACAAATGGCCTAAAGTCAATGTCACCCTTAGGAGCCAAAAAATGCCATGTATGAGAATATATTCTTGGACATCAAAACAAGTAAATCAATGAATGCTCACAAACCACCAATGTAACCAGGATCAACATATTATTGATTTTCATTTGTGTTTGATAATACACAAGTTGTTATTGTTTTTGTAAATGTACCTATATAAGTCCTGTCAGGCAGTGGTCCATCTATGCCAATGACAGATACATGAGGATATGACATGAATTTGAACAATCAAAGTAAAAAAGACTGAATTTGAAGGAGAAAAAAAACAGAACTGAGCATTTAGACCTATAATCTAAACATAGGCATTGTCTATATCAATTGCATTTAGTCAGCAGGAGGCTGGGTATGGAAGACCCACACAAAAGGCAACCAATGAAAGGCTGAGAGATGTGGTCTAAGGCGAGAGGACCTCCTGGGTCGGTGGCCCGGTGTGACTGTGATCGAAGGGACCGCAGCTGCAGTAATTACACCTCCCACAGTGGATCTAATAACGCCCACCCAGAATCAATGCAACAAGCCTGGAATGGCACTATAAATACTGCAGCATCCACCAACTTGTCAACAGTTTGTGCTTGACATCATATATGCATATTACTGTCAACAACATAGATGTTATGTACTATGATGTACTAAATTGACTACATTGGGTACAGATTTATTTAATTAATCAACCATGCAGCCTGCGACACAAGAAAAACTCTTTCCTCGATTGCTATCTTAAGTCTCTCCTCAAAATGACAAAAAACATTTTTCAAAGTAGAATTCTAATGCATTATGTCTCATACAGTATCATTAAAAGTTTATAATCAGTAAGATTTTTTATGTATATATAAAAAACGACAAAAAATATTCTAATTATATTTACATTTTCTGAATTATATTTGTGGGGAGGGGAAAAAGCATTACTTTTGTATGATAATAAATTCTGATTATAAAGTATATAGTTATTTCCTATACCTGCAGTAGATTCTGTACAACTGCTCACAGTTTTTCCACATCTGCTTATTTTAAATACACCGGCCACACAAGAATGGCACCCAAATTATTGTTAGTCACTTTACATGTTGTTCAGATACCGTTTCTGGCCCTATTAAGCTTTGAAGTGTAACATAATTGTTACAGGTAGTCATATTTCTGAAAAACCTTCTTTTCAGGCTTTCCAACTTGAGCCTATTTGCTTTGCAATTAATTTTGGTTTTCAAATGGGTAAATATCAATTGCAAGGCATAAACAGAACAACAGAGTCAATAACATATAAGGGAAGTTGTCATATATCACAACAACACAGACAGAAAATGATATACCCATATGTTTGAATTACGCAAGACATTCCTCAGTAGATAAACGCATGGATTCAAATTGAGCGTGTCTTAGGAGTAATATATTGAAGTAATATATGTGAGACTGAGGAATTTAAGATTCCTGACAATGAACGGGTCAATAAATTCTGCGCTAAATTTTTAACAGGAATATGACAGTCAGACAGACTGCATGACCACATAAAGCGAAGCAAGCAACAGCTGGATTTTGCATAAAGGTGCATTGGAATTGCTTGAGCTTTGCAGAGCACCTAAATGACTAAATAAAAGTCTCAATTGTAGTCTCCAGCGCCCGTCTGTGACGCTACATCAAACATCAGTGACATCAAAAGCCGAGATCACAGGAGATCTTCTACAGCAATCAATGCCTGGTGCCATCAAAAGTTCACCTATCTCAGCTTATGCCAAATAACTTGCTTCATCTCCTCGTTGGAGTTCTAAGCTAATGAACACACTGGAACTTTTCTATAATGAAACTGAATTAAAGTCAATGGATGAAGTGCCAATCCTGTGAGTAATTACTGTCAGTCAGATGAATCACAAAGCCACAGAATGTGCTCCCTCTCCTGATGGTCAACAGGATGATTAATGATTCAGAGTAAACCTCTCGCTTTAATGAGATCATTACTGAAAACAAATAACCCCTGGATGGGCGACCTAACTGTCTTTTTTCAAAGCGTCGGGGCACACACTTAGTTTACTAACTCAATGCAAACATGTTAACCCATCTATCATTTTTTAATATGACTCTATTATTTTAATATGAGCTCTTTGAAATATTATAAACTCCTGGACTGGAATGAATGAGCTCTATTCAGGCACTCAATACAACAACACATTACTCAATATAATCTAACACATGCAATGCTCTAATTAGTTCATTTAGGTATCTTCCTGACGATTAGGTTAAATAAACAAGTAAAACAACTTTTTTGAAATTCATTTGAGCAACATCTTGCAGCTCTAACAGACTGGTTACCCACTGAAGCCAAGCAGATCTGAGCTTGGCCTGTACTTCGATGGGAGATCTCCTGGGTAAACTAAAATTGCTGGAAGAGGTGTTAGTTAGGCCAGCAGGGAGTGCTTTTTCTGTGAACTGTGCGGGTGGAAACCAGGCCAAATTTCCCCCATGCCCCCCCTCCTCTTAATAATCCTAGCTATAAATTGGCTCCATCACATTCATCTCCACCAAAAACTGGTGTGTGGTGCACTATGGCTGTTGTCACATCATCTAGATTCTGCACACTGATGAGGTCGATTTTCTTGAGTGCTGCAAGTTTTTTTTAATTTTTTAATGTCTGAAAGCTTGAAAAAAATTCTAATCAGCTAAAGCAAAAACATTTATATGACGTACGCAGATACAGAGAAGAAAATTAATTTATGGAGTGCAAAATATTGGTATTCATCTGATCATGTGATCTCAGCATCGCTATCACCATGAGCTTAATCTTCTTAATGTTTAAACAAAAAATGAAATGCACAAACATACAAATACATATGAATACAGACACTAACAATCAAAAATAAGGGGTTGGTAAGATTTTCTTTTGAAAGAAATCCATACTTTTATTCAGCAAGGAATGCATTAAACTGATCGAAAGTGAAAACCTTTTCAATAAAATAACTATTTAAAATAAATACTGCTCTTTTGAACTTTCTGATCATCAAAAAATCCTAAAAAAGAATCAAGGATTCCACAAAACTTTTAGAAAGCACAACCATTTCAACATTAATAATAATAAGAAATGTTTCCTGAGCAGCAAATCAGCATATCAGAATGACTTCTGAAGGATCATGTGACAATGAAGAATGGAGTAATGATGCTTTGCCATCACAGAATGACAAACAATAGCGCAGCATTGGTGAGCATAAGAGACTTCTTTCATAAACATTAAAAAATCTTACCAATCCCAAACCTTTGGGAAATAAACTTTATCTCTGTCGTGCTGTTGAGGCACTCTCCTAATGACTATATTACAATGACCTCTGGCTGCTTTTTACACCCAACATGATTGTTTTCTGTTTCTCTCCTATCACAGTGGGCTGGACGGAGCAGTAGTGAATGTCACTGTGGCAGAAAACTGCAGCAGCAGAGGGAGGGACTGATCAGCAGCATCTCTATCAATGTCATAATTAAGACTTCAGAGGGCAGATGTAAAGAGGAGAGATAATTGACATAGGATCAAACATACACTCGCTAACTGATAAATGTCCGGGAGGTCTAGCATTCATTAGTGGCAGAGATCCAAAATAGATAAGCAACACATTTGGAGATAGAGACTGGAGGGTTGGGGGATCCGCTTTTGAACGTAAGCAGTGAGAGACGAGCCACACATTCAGCTGCTGCTTTTTCTTCTACTGTTCAAATGGCAAATAACAACACCAAAGCAGCACCTTCCTGCTTTATAATATCATGACTAACGAAAAAAATGTCCAGCATAAGATGTTATTGCATTCTGTACACATTATTTCTATGTATGTAGGCTCCAGACGGATATCTGTGGGAATGGGGACACATGCTTTTCCAGTGTCTCGTGGCATGAGCACCACATATGTAATAGTTGTTAAGTTAAAAATAGTCAAACTTTTCAGAAGTAACGCAACAGATAAAATTCTAAAAGGTTTTAGAACTGAAAACTTACTGATCAAATACACTAGCATTCAAAACAGTAAATTTACACAGAAATATAAAACTGTTTTCAACATTGATAATAATAAGAAATGTTTCATGAGCACCAAATCAGCATATTAGAAGGATTCTGAAAGGCCATGTGGCACTGAAGAAATTCAGTTTTGCCATCACAAGAACAAATTACACCTGAAAACATATCAAAATAGAAAACAGTTACTTTAAATGGTAATATATTCACAATATTATTGTTTAGTGTATTTTTTATTTTAAAAAATGCAGTGTTGGTGATCAAACGTGATGTTTTTCAAAAACAAAAACAAACAAAAAATTGGGTAGTTTATCTTGTTAACATTAGCATAGACCAGCCTTCAAATTCATTCTGGTCTACACTTGTCTTCTCAATAGGGAACCGCTGTCACAGTTTGAATAACATATTGTTTGAAAAGGCAAAATAAAGATTTGATGTTGCGGCTGAAACAATTCTGACAACTGATCTGAAATTCCACAAGGGGATTATTAAACTGTCGACACTGCCAAAAATAAGAACTGGGACTGTTAACAAACACTTATTAAAGATAATATTTCCACACTGAAAAATAAATTATTCTAAGGTAAGTGGTTGCAATCAATTTATTTTAGCTACATTTAAACAAGCAAATTTAGTTGACTAACTTTCAACATATATATATATATATATATATATATATTTTTTTTTTTTTTTTTTTTTTTTTTTTATTAAATGTAGATCAAATAAATTGTTTGTAACCACTTACCTTAAAAGTTTTTTTTGTTTGTTTGTTTTTTTTTTCAGTGCGTAAAGCACTCCAAATGTTTTAATGCAAATTATTTACAGCCTAATTTCTTGTTATTAAATCTGTCTCTCAAAGCCTGACCATCATATTTATTACATAAAAAGGTGCTCTTCAGGGATAGTTAATGGTTTCTCACCAATTCAAAAACCCACATCTACTTTTCTCATGGTGATGATGTAGCTCTATCTCAAAGACACATGTGAATAAAAAAAAAACATATCTGACATTGGCATTGAATTCATTTCTATTGACAGTGACACCACCTTCCAAGAGAGAGAGGAGAAAAAAAAAAGACTAAACACAGCATAACGGCAGCACAAATTGGCCGTCTACGCTTAACAAGCTTCTATTTTATGTCTTGTTTATTCCACTCACAGCACAGTGGCAGCAGTTCTGTCATTTTACAAACCCTAATAAATAGAAGCACGCTTTTGTAAAGTCAAAGCCTGTGCTGCCGCTACATTGTAAACTGCTGAGGGCTGCCGGGCTCAGTGCCAACTAAGATGCAAAAAGACATGTTTACTGTTAACAGTTGGAGGGAGATGGGTATTTGGGGGGGGGGGGGGTGTTCATGTGAAGTTGGCTCATGTTGGCTCAGCATTGGATCTAAACCTCCAAGAATCTGTTCTGCGTGCCTACAGGAAGAGCAGACCACCGTAGGTCAGATGAAATGGAACTGGTACCATAGGGGGTAGAGAGTCTGATGAGGTGGTCCTTAAGCTTCTTTCCCATGAAAGCGTGAGAAATGGAAGACTTCAATTACATTGGTTACATGCATGTTCCCAACTGGTGGGTCGTGAACTGAAAAAAAGGGATTGTGGGTCTTTTCTGAGTGAAGCAAGGACAGCTGGGGAAATATAGGTGATAAAATGCAACTAGTCATATAATAATGCATCATTCAAAGTATAGTTCACCCAAAAGTGAAAAAAAATCTCAACCTCATGTTGTTCTAAACCTCTATCACTTTCTCTCTTCTGTGGAACACTAAACAACTGTTTTGAGTTTTATTATTTTTTTCCTTTTTCTTTTCAGTTTAAACCAGTGGGGAGAAATGTTGTTTGGTTCCCAATGTTCTTCTAAATATCTTATTCAAGTTCTACAGAATACGAAAGTGACTAATGACTAATGAAGGAACATTTAATTTTGGGTGAATTTCGTGTGCTAAACAACAGTTGAGACACACTAGTATAGAAGACCTTCTGCAAACTTCTATCATTCTCAGTTTATGAATCTAAAGGCATATGTATTTATCCATAATATCAGACTGGAGAAATCTGGGGGACTGATAATCTAAGCAGCTCAATGGAGTTTTATTCAGCTCACATTATCAATGGGTACCAGACAGATGAGGTACGTCTGATCTCAAAAATTAAATAAATACAGATGGTGAAACTAACGGTAAACTTTTCATATGTATTTGCTGCATTTCTTTTAAATCATAAAGTAAACTGAATACCAGGATGGGTCTGAAGGTCCTACAATGCATTATTTACACACACCACATTGATTGTTATTTTTTTAATTGGTTGCATTGGTTGTACTCTAGGGACATATTGCCTGGATTCACTGATCGACTGAACTGGTTATCCAGTGCTCTTCCAGAGGGTCTTCTATCCACCTCCATGTGAGCCTGTGTAGTTCAGAGTGCGTTGGCATGCAGGTCCGTATCCCCCTCAAATCCTCTAAAATTTTAAAAACTCTACTCTTGGGAAGCTTTCGATGAGGGACCTTGTCCAAGGCCTAGCACTCTACTGTTAGAAGGGAAGGTCTGTAAGAAGACATATTTACTTTAAAACATCAAACATTTTGCCTGCCTGATTTACACAAGTCTGCTACTATGCCACTTTCTTCCTAGGATGTGTTCCTGTGCTCGCCGCCTTTCCTTAAGGCTAGAAGCAAGTCAGGGTGTCAGGGCCAGTAGCACTTTAGGTTGCAATTTAGTAGACTACAGAGAATTAACGGTAAACAAAGTAAAAAAAAATCTGGCTTCTCTTACATGACTGCAATGACAAGGTTGGTATTCACTAGCCTTTCATCCTTCCATTTCTGACTCTCTATACTGCATAGGAATGTTCCTGAAGCTAAAAACATTATTTGGAAAGTTATGAATTTTGACTTCCATATATTAGAAAATATATTGGCTAGATTGATTATAAAACAAACAATGATAAAGTAGTATATATATATATATATATATATATATATATATATATATATATATATATATATATATATATATATATATATATACTAAATGAAAAAAAAATATATATATATATATTCAAGTGTTGTCAAAAGACCCGGTACCAAGTCGGTACTAAAAAAATGAAAATGTCACGGTACCAGGTTTCTGTAAGTACCGGTAGTACCGAGGACCCGTTCAAACCCGGTTCTGGATGCATAGGCTACAGCGCTATGATTTCCGCGAAGCAGAAAACGAGGACGGAATCTCAAAATCCAGTCATGAAAATGAAACTTACATTTTAATATGACAGTCACGGAATTTGTCAAAGTTAGCATAAATTAATCAAATCAAATCTCCATATGGACCAGTATCTGTAAATGTTAAGCCGCAAAAGTTGTTTGAAATATGAATCCGTGTTCTGCGCGTCTCTGTGTGAATTAATGAATGGCAGAGACGTGCGGGTTTGTTTACTACATAGGCTGAAGCGCATGACGCTTGCATTAATTTCAGCATCTGAGCTTCAGAGTTCTCTCTCCATCAAGCGATCTGGACTTTTCAGTTCATCTCAATGGACGCACAGCGCACCTGTTTTTGATGCTCTGTAAACTCTTTGTGAAGGCGCACGACTCACCGTCGCTTTTCTGATAGCGCTGTTTCTCACACATGCAAAGAGAGAGAGAGCGAGAGTCTTACCACGCTGAATCGACACACTATATGTAAACTATTCTTTGTTGTCTTCTCCTGTCAAAATAATGGAGTTCATTTAGAATTATTCATATTCATTTTCTAACAAGCAGAAGACATACCGGTTTCTCCGGTAGTGGGCGGAGCTAATGCGCAAATGGCAATTTCATTGGCTGGCGCTGATCTATTTCAGCAAATCAGTTTGACCGAACGCAGACAACGTGATTAATATTCATGAACCCAGCAGCTCATCAATTTATAGCGCATTGTATATACATTAGTATGATAGTAGAATTAGTAGTCGTATTATCTTTTAATAATAATTAATATGATCTACTGTATTACTATTTTTTTTACAGAAACCCTCAATTACCAAAAATATCTTAAGCATCACCCCAGTCTTAAGTTCAGTTAAAATGACAAATATGCATTCATTAGGCCTAAAAGTAAATTTTTACATAAAGGCATTGTGCTAGAAATATTACTATTATTTAGTAAAATGTATGTGATACTGCTACTACTGTTGAAAAAATTTATAAAACTTTATTTTTTAAAGAAATAAATCACACTATTTCTTCCATGTTTTAATTTTAATAGCAAATCCCCTTTATTTACCAAAAATAAAATGTTTACATTTCATAAATTAAAAGACAAATTAAATTTGGGTGAAACTTGTTTACTGTTTTTCATAATTATATTACTTGTAGAAAAACTTTAAACACAATTGTAAATAAGTATAAAGAATGGCATTGGTTTTATTTTTAGTGCTAAAAAGTTTTTTTTTTTAATTAGCATATTTTTGTGTTTTGCTTTGGTACCGAAATTGGTACCGAGAACCGTGGATTTTCACTGGTATCGGTACCGAATACTGAAATTTTGGTACCGTGACAACACTGTATATATATATATATATATATATATATATATATATATATATATATATATATATATATATATATATATATATATATATATATATATATATATACACACACACTATTTTCAACCTTTAACAGAACACTTATAACACTTATAACACTTATAACTTTTCCCTCATAGTTGCCGTTACTGGTGAAATAATTAAACAAACAAAATTAAATTAAATTACAAAAACAACAACAAGAAGAACAATTAAGTGGTATTTTTAAGGAGCATACCTAAAATTTATGCAGAGGTGATTCTGTAAATTATGAATAATTGGTTAATTTCATGGTGTGATTTTAAGTTCAAATCACATGGCCACATTTTCCAACTTTTTTTTTTCAACTTGATTTTACTTAAATTTCATAATAAAAAACAAGATATAATTTAACAAATTACACACAATCTATCTATCTATCTATCTATCTATCTATCTATCTATCTATCTATCTATCTATCTATCTATCTATCTATCTATCTATCTTCACTGCACACCCCAATGCCTACTATTAAAAATATAGCATATCAAACAGTATGCAGCACGCAACATGACTAAAGCAGAATGTGGACTGACTGACCTACATGCTAACAGGACAAGCTGTACCAAGAAAACTGAAGGAATTTTCATATGGGTCACATGAGAATAAGCCAAATGTCTGAGGACCGCTGTGAGCTGCTCCTGACTAATGGCAAAACAAGGACAAAGTCATCCATCTATGTTTATAGATTTTTTACTGAAATCCCCATTACAGGTTATCTGGAATGAATTAAGAAAAGCCATTAAGCAGAAAACCATCCCAGCCCAAGGATAATATTCAGATCCCGAAATTATTCATTACCCTGCAAGGACAGAGACGTGAAAGTTGGAAGTGGGGACAGGGTCACCTCTTAACCAGGTGTGCTCACAATTGTAATTTCACAAGAAAAATTATTTCCACCACCAATCTGGTTGAGCTGATTATGAACTATGACAGAAACTAAACACAGGCTATGTAAAATGGAATACTTGATCATCTAAAGACAACTAAAAATATATATATTTCACTACCTTTAAAGTATGATAGTTCATGACAGAATATGAATGAGATGAATTTTTGAATTTGATCTTTTCAATAAATCAACCTCTCTGAACAATTCACAAAATAAGTTATTCCTAAATTGGATTAATCCAGTTTGAATCATTATTTTGGCTTAGATATTCTCAATGAATCTAGTGATTCAGTTCACAAAACAAGCATAAATAATTCTTAAATCTCAGTAATATTTGACCCTGGACCACAAAACCAGTCTTAAGTCATTGGGGTACATTTTTAGCAATTGCAAAAAAAACATTATATGGGTCAAAGATATAGATTTTTCTTTTATCCCCAAAATCATTAGGATATTAAATAAAGATCATTTTCCATGAAGATATTTGGTAAATTTCCTACCATAAATATATCAGAGCTTAACATTTGATTAGTAATATAGATTGCTAAGAATTCATTTGGACAAATTCAAAGGCAATATTCTCAGTATTTAGATTTTTTTGCACCCTCACAATCCAGATTTTTAAATATTTGTATCTTGGCCAAATATTGTCCGATCCTAACAAACCATATATCAATGGAAAGCTTAATTATTATATCAGGTGATGTATACATCTCAATTTAAAAAATTACACATAAGACTGGTTTTGTGGTCCCGGGTCACATATGGTAATTCACTTATTGAAGTCACTTACTCAATTATTGTTTAGTTTTAGTTTTAGTGTTTTTTTTTTTGGTGGGGGGGGGGGGGGTTGCACAGTATACAAACTATGAGTGCATGCTAGTTTTTGTAATAGATTATGTAAAGCCATGTTCATAAAATTATGTGCCAACATTTACACCACTAAGTGATCTCCCTCTTATCTATTTCCAAAAAACTAGCAGCAAAAGCTGAGCCTTCAGATTCCCTGCACAGTTAACTCACCAGTATTACTCATATATCTGCATAAACAAACTTAACTATTTATAGATGATGAGTGCAAAATGGTATTAGCATTACTCATAGAGACAGGGCGGTCCCTGGAGGTTCTATGTTGATCTTGACTGGACATTAATCACTGTTGAATAAGATTTCTATCTGTCAATGTGTTTGACATGGACCTTTGTGTCCTGAGTCCGAGAGCTACTTCTTATCACTATAGAAACAGCAACCAACCACGCTACATATAGGCTAGACTAGACTAGAAAAGAAGATTTTAGTTCTAAATGTATGAGTATAGACTAAGTTGGAGGCCAATGTTACAGCAAAAATATAAGTGTAGTCTTGCAGGTATGAACTTAATATAAGCCTGTTTCTGTTAGAAGCATCTGTGGTACGCTTAAACACTTCTTGACTCAAGATAAGGTCAAATATGACTCACTTTTCCAACGACTATGGAAACCTAGTCTGATCTTCTTTTTTTCCCTCAAGGGGGCAATTTATAGACCTTTATGGGGTGTAAGACATATTGGATCAACGTCTGGAAGAAAGGCAAGGCCCCAAGAGGAAGATCACTTCAGGCCAGAGAGATAAGAGGCTCGATCCACGGCATGTATCTTGAACGCACTTGATAAGTGACTCTGGTGGCTTTTTCCATTCGAAGGCCTTTTGTTCATCCGCCTCGCTGTATTCAAAAGTGACTGAAAGCAAAGGGCAATTAATATCTCATTTTACAGCCAGAGTTTACATGCTCTGTCATTTTGGATCTGAAAGGCATTCCATTCAAATCTACATTTTGGAAATATGCCGGGCTTTTGTGCCCTTTTCGAATTACCTATCAAAATTCAATATCAGAGTTCATACACTTCTGAAAATGACTGTCAGCCAGAGGATGAAAGAAAGAATTGTCAAACTAAATAATAACCCGTTCTTTTATTCAGCCAAGGTGAATGAAATTGATTTCTCTGTTTCTTTTAGAGGTTGTGATAAGAATCAGATGTGCAAACACATTCAGTGATTCTCAGTGGAATGTCAGTGACAATGAGAGGGGACAGCATAGAAATTATAATTTACCATATGATTTAACTTTAAAGCACCCCAATTTATATAATCAAAGCCATTTAGCAAAATTATTTTCTGTTACAATATTTTTAGACTCAAATTTTGAACCGAACGACCAGATCCACTTAATGAATTAGGCCTTGAATGCTAAAATATGAGACATTGTAAGAGAACATTCTATTATCACCTCATTTTAAACAGTGATGTAACATTTTGTCACATTACTTGGAAAAACACCCTGTTACTGGAAAAGCTTCACTATTCCAAAGCACCTGAACTAGGGTGAATCTTTTTGAAATGTATTTGAGCTAGTAACAATAGCATCTTATTTACACTAATGCTGGTCCATCATCCATATGGGAGCTAATTTTTGCTTGAGAGTGAAAAAAGTTAAGCTGACATTTGACATCTCAAAGTCATGACTTTATCACTCACAATGTGATTTTATGTCTTATTTTAAACTTTATCTCATGGTTACCAGCTTTATTTTTCACTCAGAGTTGGAAATATCTTCCATATCTATGGGATAACACAGATCATTTGACTGCAAATTGCTCATTCACCTTTCTCCAACAGAAATAATAAATGAGTGGTATTATAACTAGACATTTTACCTTGTGAAAAAGATATAGGACAGAACATGAACATTTTAGAGGAGATAGCAAAGTGTTTCAGACCTGGGGTATTAAATCACTAGAATAGGGACAATGTTCCCACCGTGCTCCACAAAAGCACTAACACCCATCTCCCATAGTTGTGCAGGGTCACCCATTGCACTGAATGGGCCCCCTTTTTCCAGCTTTTGGGGGCTTCACCAACAACACCATCAATGGGAATAGTGTTCCTCCCCCACAATGGGCAAATCAACTGTGGGAGCATTTTGGTCTCTACCCTGTTCCCTGTCTCCTCATTGAAGCCTCCTTCGACCGAACAATGCCAAAGAAAAGATGCATGCCTTCACGTCCGCTTACATACAACTGCATCCCTCCCTTGACAGCGGGGCGGAGAAAACCAGCTTTACAAATATTAAAATGACAATCCACCGTTCACTATGACAAACGACAAACAAATAACTTGAGTTCTCAAACTGGAAGCATTTGCATGTAGATATATTTTCTGTTTATTAAAGACATTTCGCCACTCCTCTCTCTGGCTTCAGGAGCTGACAGGAACTCTTGAGAGAAAACTTCAGCCTCATAGGGACACAATTTTTCGATTGCGAAAGAGGTGGGATTAAAGAAGTATAGCATTCGTTTAATTAGAATCCACAAGAGTGAGCAATGCGTCTCGCTTGATTTGTGTAGAAACATCTCCATGACAACATAGGACATAATTGTCGGTTCCAAGACTTAATTGTTTGTTTTATTTCAGCTGCCGTCTGTCTGAAAGACATTCGGCAAAAAAACAACAAACACATTGACAAGATAAGACTCCAGACAAATTGAGCGCCTTCAATCACATCAAGTATTAATTAGGGCTGCAGACAGCGAGTAGCTCAGCCGTATCACAGATCGCATTTCCCAGACCGAGTAGCGCCCAGCCATCCATCCACACCAGGTTTCTGACATTCAGAAGGGTAGCACTACGGACAGTTGCACATTTGAAAACAATATGCAACCATCTGTTATCAAAAATTAACAGACTAAGACGATAATCCATCAGCATGATTTGTTTTTCCAGTTGAGCTCCAGTTGAACTGTTTTGGGGAATACGTTTAATTCAACAAACCTCACTATCCCTACCCCCTCAACAAACAAAAGATAGCAGGGCTTTCCTACAATATTCTTGAGAAGCAGCCAAGGCCACTGAACTCATCTGTTCCACCCCTTGATAGCAAGAATAATAATGAAGCGATTCATGAAAAGCAACAATTCACACCAATCAGGGGCTCAAAATAGAGAACAACACAAAAACCTTTATTCCCTTTTAAAGACTGCCTGGGAACGCCATAAGCTAAGTTCCCTCTTTAAGAACCAATGGCACCACAGGTTCAGGATGTGTCGCATTTCCGCCAGACAAGCCACTGGGGCTAAACTATGATAATTCTTTGAATAGTCAAGTTAATTATGGCTCTGGCTCTCGCTTTAATTTTCTCTCTCTCTATATATATTTTATATTTTTACTTGCAAAATGTATTATTTTTTATTTTTGTTTTTTGTGGGATGAGACATTTTTATGGAATGGCAGACAGAAAACCCTATTACCTAATACTATATCTTATATCAGCGTGTCACTTAATGACATTGAAAACAGCCAAAAAGAATATGACTGTGGTCCACTGTCAGATTCTTTAATTACATAAAAACAGAGTGTATTTGTAATTCTTTTTCTCTAAAACCACATTAAAACAACTAATGGACCCTATTCTTCAGCCTTGCAATGCTATTAGGTGCTAGATTTTAAAAATAGGTCTATTTACCTGGCAAAAAACTCACACAACCTGCACACTTCCCTTGAAGCACACCATCTTGTCTTACTGGACTTGATAAATCTACATTCAAGTAAGTAAAATGCCTAAAATATTGTTTCTGTGATTATTAATATGTGTAGATCACGTAAATATTAAGATATTGTTGAATGCATTGATCATTTTAGATTTTCATCTTATATCAGTGTTGTAATTTTACATCATTGGGTTATTGTGGTAGCAGAATTTGCCTGTGCACCTTTCACATTACATGGATGAATTGTACTTCTCATCTGTTCCATGTGAAAAAAATACTAATAGAAACACTGTTTTTGGTCATTCACAAATTTTAAATGTCTTTTTTGTTACCATTTTGAGATTCAATCAAGATTTTATGATTATTCATTGATAAGTTCAAGGTAAAAAAAAAATTTCTTCAGTAATTTGAAAGTATTTGTGTTACAATATTTTAATCTATCTGTATCTTATGATTTATAAAATGTACTTAACTGGTCCTTTGCTTGTTTGCCCAAATATCCTCTTGATGCATGAGGGACAGGTGATCATAATCTGGAATATGGGGGGGGGGGGTATACGTGCTATTAGCATGATAAGATGTGTAAAATGTGTAAGTATGTTTTGGATCAGTTTGCACTGATATTTTTAGCCTGGAAAATAACCATTGTTTTTCTACATTTCAGAATGCCACCAGCCAAGAAAGACCGTCCCGTCATATGTGCATGATATATCACTGATGCCATCCAAAAGGAAAACAGAATGTTTTAAAGTCAAGTCATGAGGAATATTTAATATAAGCTTTCATTCAGTTCATCAGATTTTGTAAATATAATTAGAACATATTTTATAATAAATGTTTTGTTTGAATAAAAATATGACTAATTTTATCATTGATATATATATATATATACTATGGTTATGGTGTTGCATAAGCATTTCATCCAGCAAATGAACCTTTAGATGTTCTTTACATTTGTTCAGACAGTGAGTAAAATCACTGAAATTCTGCTACCCAAAGAGCCCAATGTTGCAATATTACAACATTTAACTAAAAACAGATTAAAATTTAAAAAAAAATTAATAATAATAATTTAAAAAAACTTATATTTCTGTATTAGAGGCCTCCTATCACAACATTTAAAAGGTTTTTTTCTATATTTGGGTCTTCTAGGGTTAAGTAAAGCACAGACCACGATTGCAAAACATGAAGCTTGTGGAGGCTTGTTATCAATGCAAGGAAATGTCAAATAAAGAATCATTTTCAGGATAAATTAACAGCAGGCCAGCATCAAAAACTAGAAGATTATATGACTAACACCACTTTCAGTAGACCATCCTTTAAATATGGTTAAAAAAAATCAAGCAATGTCAAGTTAAAAAATGTCAGCCTACACTGGCAGTTACCTTACACCCCTCTGAAGTGCTTTGAAAAAGAGCCCTGTGCATACAAAAAGTAAGATTCAGCTGCTAGACTGACTTTAGTTTAACACTCAAGAACTAAACATGCCATTTCTCTCTCAGAAGCTAAAAAAAAGTGATAATAAAGATGGTTTTGAAGAACTTGAATAGTGTTGACTAATGAATGGCTCCATAAAATTTGTTTTACTTAGAAAGGTACAGCGCACACACGCGTTGTAGCTGGAACATATTAGCAGACCAGCTCTTATGGAAGATATCATTAGGATAATTCAGAAAGATGAATTCTGGGTGCCTTGAGGAGATCTAATATTCAAAATGAAGAAGTGCTACGATAGAGAAAATGCTTCTTCAAACATTAATGAATGTTTAAAACTGTATTATGAGCATGAAGAATCTGCAGACAGCTTTTAAGAGGGAACTTTATAAATGTATGACTTTACACTTCTGTCATCATTCACTCTCACAACATTCAGAAGCTGTGTGTTTTTAATACTTCTGCAGAACGCAAAAGATATCATAAAAAAGGTTGGTAATCGATTTGTTGATCATTGATTTCCATTGCATGGTAAAACATATGGAGACATCATCTTCTATGCTCCACAGTAAAAAAAGAATTTCTTACGATTTTGGAAGGAAATAAGGGTGAGCAAAAAATGACACAATTTTCAAGTTCAGACATCTCACTAACCCCAAAACAAGACAGAAGTACACTTGACATTGACACTCTATTGCATGCAGTCATGTCTACTGCCAGTCAGATCAAGTTCTTTCCCATTAAACTTTTATCTATACTGTCCCCTCTCAAATGATGACTTCACATCAGAAATAATTCACATGGCACATCTTACATATGTATCGCTAAAACTTTGATAAGGGCTACTAAGTCATTGCTTCCCAAGTGCTAAAATTATTTATGATGATATCAAATGCAAATGATCAGATTTCCTTGCATTTTCAGGCCTCCTTTCTATGGATGTCACTCACTAACTGACGTCCAGATGAGGCTAATACTTAATCACTTACAAACTGAAAAGAGATCTCATAAGATCTTTACACATGAAAACCTACTTTACATATGAAAAGACGAGGCATCATGCACTATGAAAACATATGAATCAACTGACACATGTGGTAGTGGTGAGGGTGGGGGACTATATGAATATTAATACTCATACACAAAAGCCTTTAGTGGACCGGTAAACAATCAGCCTCTTTGGTTAAGAGAGACGTTCAGAAGCTGCCTCAGGCACACGTAGACACACACAATAGCGCCAGACTTCCTTCATCATATGAGTAATGACAATCTACTGTGGAGTGTCAGACCTCAGAGATTGAGTCATACTATAAGGACCCCCTTGAGGTTTTCTCTTGAAATTGACAGTCTGAACCTATAGAAATCCTGATCAAGAACCCGAGCAGCAAGCATCATTAATAATAAACGACTGAGATGCATTTTCCAAGAGACATCCATATCAACATTGCGGTGAGGGGTGTTAGGGTAAGAATAAGTAGACAGCCGGTGCTTGACTAGAATGAGTAAGCTTGGGTAAATATATCGCCAAATCCCCCTGAGGATAGTCAAGCTAGACATACTAAACCAGACCTAATTTGTTCTCACTCTAAATGAAAGACAATGGGGTCTCAAGGTTTAACAATGGGGAAATATCATAAGATTTGTTCACTCTCTACCAATATCAAGGATGAAATTGAGTGAAAGAATTTCAAAACAAGCCACACTCGTTCCCAAGAGGAAAAGTTTTTTTTTTTTTTTTCTGAGAATACTATATCCAATGTTAGGCAGTAACTAATTACTAAGATTTCACTAATAATATTACCAATAAAACAATAACATCCTTAAAACAGCTTAGTTAGTTACTTTTGATGCCTTTAAAATCAAGCTACACATGACAATTAACGCGATTAATACATCACTTCTACTTGAATGTCACTATCAATCACTATTGAGTGTTTGTAATAACTTCCGACTGCAGTCCAATGTGGAAATATGTTGTTAGTAACATTCTAGAAGAATTTTATGTGGAAGATACACCGTTACAACTTATGTGGGGTGTGAAGAAAAGGTAATATTTGCCTAGTTACTAGAAGTGTAACTAATTACGGTTGCCAGAAAGTAATAGATAAAGTAACAATATTACTTTTGGAAGGAGTAACTAATAATGAGAAATGTATTACATTCTTTGAGTAACTAGCCCAACACTGCCTGGATTTATAATGATTTTCCTTTAAAGCCCCTTCATTTTCCAAACTAATGTGCTGATAAGTCTTGACTCTTACATCAGACCTTGATGTTGTCCTGGGAGAGCATGCGAGCTTGCACATCTTGATATATAAAAACTCTTTGATTTAAGCTTAGAAGAACATCAAATGCATCTATCATTTATCCCTACTTAGCCAACAATGTGAAATCTAAGGATTGGAACAGATTTGTACCACTCAATCGTTTGCTTTTCATTAAATTACAGCGTTTTCAACAAAGTTGTTGTTATTATGCTGGGATGAACCAAAAGACCTTGATTAGTTGCTTCAAATGTTTGATTGGAGTTAAAGCTCAGCAGGAAGGTAGTTTCCAAGATTTAACGCCCCTGATTGAGATTGTTTCAAGCCAACAGGTGATTTTCCTTCTCTAACATTGGCGTTTGTGTGCTATCAGCCATCTCTAGTGAGAGTGTGCTTTGGCTGCGAGACTCGACAATGCCCCCTACCGTTTTTGACCAGCGCTGCAATCTGTGTTCTGTAGACTACACCTGCTCTCCGGTTCGAGAAGATAACTTGAACATCATGTGTAAAACCAAATGCAATCATTTCAGTTCAAACGACAGTGAAAATAAAAGTGGAGTTAAAATGACAGCAATTTTTTAAACGGCTAGGTTTTATCGTAGAGAGAAAATCAATTTGAGCCACTTAGTGTATAAGCCTAAGAACAGATTTGAGCTCACTATAAAAATGCGCGAGGCTGAAAATAGAGAAGTTAAAACTGCCAACAAATATGTGTCTTGCGGATATGACCCGAATAATAAGTTCAACGCCCACCTAAAAAATCAATAAACTGTCATTAGATGTGATACTGTTTATGTAGCCTACATGTTCATAGCCTTGGTCTTACCTCTTTTGATTGTAGACTACCTGCATTTGCGCCTTTGTGTTGTGTCTTAAAGCGAGCTTAAGTTGTAGAAAGGCGCTATATAAAAAAACTTTATGGTTGCTGTTTTTACTGTAGCCTATGTGCCTATGAACAAAATATATAAGCTATATTAAATTGTCTTCTTTACCTTTCTGAATAACGTCACCATTGCCCATCATTCACATAGGCCAAGCTATATGACTGACAATTGGCCTATATAAATACCGGTTGTGCTTTTCAAATAGCTAGCCTAACAAATAAATTAGCCTACGAATAGCTTTAATGTTAAGGCTTTTAAAGTAGCGCGAAAACAACGAAATCGACTGAAATAGCCTACTGTATGTGCAGCCGAGAGATGTTAAACATTTCCCTCCATCTCTTCTGAGAATCTTATTCGCAAGTCCTGTGCGAAAGTGGGTTATTCTCGATGAAAAGTAAAAATATGTCCTTCAAATGCCAAACGATGATAAAGGAGAGTGAAATATAGCGTGTTTTACTTGGAGCCTGAGCGCTTCAATTCCAAAGCAAAATTCCTCGGATCCTGAACAGAACGTGAGCAGCGAGTAAATTCCGTGCCAGGATAAAGGTATACTGAATACTGTTTATACAGAACATTTTCCTTTCTTTAATAAAACGGAGAGAAGAGGACAGGTTTAAAAACATGACATTCCCAATAAGTTTTTTTTTTATCACGATAAAGAGAGAAAATGTGCCCATAAAGCAGGTTTTATTAGAAAACCAGAAGTCTTTATTAATTATAAAAAAACAACAAAATGACTAAATTTGCTACTTGTTCATGCAAACCCAATGGCAAATATTTATTACAAACATACTTTGAAATCGGACAATTCTTAGTATTTCTAATGAAAACAAAACAAATAAAATTATTTTATTTTCTTCCCAGATTAAAAAAATAAATAACAAATCTCCGAGATTCGCTGAAATGTTGATAGTCAGTAGCCTAAGATATAATGTGGCCGCAGAACTCTGGACCGCAGAAGTTCAGAAAGTACTTCACAGTATCATCCTACTCCAAGAACACTAGAGGCGGTTTCTATAAATAACTGCATTTAAATGTAAGGTAATGATATCTGAGAGAGTGTTTTTACCTGCTGATGCTCTTCCTCTGGAGTAAATTATACCGTGCGTAAAACGCAACGCATAAACCGCAATCTCCGCTTTGCGTTGGTCTCTTGTGCTGTATCCCTTTTCTGTGAATGACTTCCACCGATCGACCTGCAGCTGCTTTACTGCGCTGTGCTGGAAAGAGGAGGCTACTACAGAAGGGCAGCTGCAATTGAATCAAATGGGGGTGCAAACTCTGTTACGAAGCTCCACCTCACATGTTTGGCGCTGTGGTTGCATTAGCCCTTAAAGCTCTCCTTTTACATTCTACATGCATTTCTGTGATAGAAACGTTTCTGATAACCTGTTTCAAATGATCAATAAGACATTGTCTTTTGGGATTCATCAACACCCCTGTATCATACCTGGATAGTCTGTCCCTAGAATCAGTGAGGTACCATGGCAATTAATTAACTGTTTGGATCTCACAATGTTGCCAAAAGTGGCAATGTGTCATATAATCATGTTTTGGTTTTTGTGTGGTGCAATCAATAAACTCACACAATGTACCATTGTGCAATTGTACAATGGTGTACCATGATACTCAAGATGTACCATTGTACCATGTTATATGGGAATGGCATGATACTATATGTGGTCATGGTACTGAACAATTAACATATTCACACTGTATTTTCATAGGCTTTTACAAATTATTTCAAAGAATTATCAAAGAATGTTCAAAAACACAAGAAATTGTCAGTAATTACCGAACAGTGCAAGTTGCAATATGCATGAACCAGCTGGGGGAAGTGAGTCAGTGCAGTGGTACCACTGTCACATCCAGGTGGTGGCACTACAGTGTGTCTGACACATAAGCAGGTACATTGCAAATATGATATAATAGTTGTTACTGGTCTATTATTAAGAGCCTTCCTTCAGTAATGAGGCATGAAAACAATACTTATTAATATGGTCTACTCTACATAATGAAATAGCAACACGGAGGGACTAACTTTGAACTGTTTGAAAAATAAACTAGTCAAATATTGTTCAATAAAAATGTTTAAAACTGATACTTTCTTTCAGTTCTAATTAGGCTGCTGCTAAATTGCTTTACTTGGCAACCACTGACTGCAGTTATAATGATATTACTTGGCAAAAGAATGGTTTATTCTGATTGTTATTGAGCCATTCATCAATTTGTAGGCCAAAAGTTATTTTTATTTTTTTGCCAGTGGTTGATAAAAATTTACACTTGTGTCCCTAGTTTCTCCTATACCATTTAAAATGTATCATTAACTTTAACAATGAACATTTATCAAATCTGCTATGGGTTCTTACAGGTTATACTGAGTTTTATAGGCTAGTGTGTGTGTGTGTGTGTGTGTGTGTGTGTGTGTGTGTGTGTGTGTGTGTGTGTAATGTATATATAATTTAAAATAATTGTGCTTTTATCTTCTTTCACAGGTATATGGAAGCTAAATAAATTATCAGATCTTTTCCTCTTCTTCTCTTCTTCTTCTTGATTTATGGTCAGGCCATTTGCTTGCAAAGCCAGAAATATTTTATATTTTATACAATAAAAACACATCAAAATACAACAACTTTCAGTTTGACTGTGGTTCATTCAATTCAAAAGACTGAGCCGAAAATCATTTTGAAACCAGCCTGATGACCCGACGGTAGCTGCTTGCATTTCAGCCTGTATGAGTGACATTTCTAGCTGGATGAATGACCATCACCTTCAGCTTAACCTTAGGAAGACAGAACTCCTGGTGATTCCAGCTAACCCATTGCTTCATCACAACTTCTCTATACAGCTGGGCTCATCAACCATTACTCCTTCGAGGACAGCCAGAAACCTAGGAGTTGTGATGGATCATCAGTTAAGCTTCACAGACCACATTGCTACAACGACCCGGTCCTGCAGGTTTGCCTTATACAACAAGATTAGACCCTTCCTGTCACAGCAAGCCACCCAACTTCTTGTCCAAGCTCTTGTTCTCTCCAGACTGGACTATTGTAATGCTCTCCTGGCGGGCCTTCCTGCATGTACTGTCAAGCCTCTGCAATTGATCCAGAATGCAGCAGCGAGGGTTGTCTTCAATGAGCCAAAATGACCAATGACCTCCCAATCTCAATTCATACAGCTGAGTCTTTACTCATTTTCAAGAAACGTCTAAAGACTCTTTTAGTCTCTTTTAATCTTTTTCGCCTGCACTTAACCAACTAATACTAGCACTTTTCCTTTTCTTGTCTTTTCATTTATATTAAAAAAAAAAAAACCTGGCTATGCGTTCTATACTTGACTAACTGAGACTTGTCATGGCACTTGTATGCTGTTTTTGTTCTCTTGTTGACCTGACTGCTTCTATTGTTCTCATTTGTAAGTCGCTTTGGATGAAAACGTCTGCTAAATGATTAAATGTAAATGTAAACCATCCTCTAACTCAATTCATTAATTCATTGAACAGCTCACCTCATTAATCCGTATAGGCTAATTGCTTTCAGTTTTAAAGCCTGAGTTAAGAAAGGGATTTTATAGAATGTTATTTGCTGTTTCTGCATGGCTAATAATAGTTTACATGAGCTAAAGTCACACACATTTGAACAAATCACAAGTAGCCTACCCGTTAACAGCTCCCTCAATAAACTACATTTCCTAAGAAGCACTGCGTTCTCAAGGGATCTGGAGGAACATGGATTGCGCTTGCGTAGCCAGACGTGGCAGCGGCATCATGGCTTCTTGGAACCGATTCGGGAGACGTAGGAGACTGATCGAAATGTTCTTATTCCTGTCATTGGTGAGTCTTTATAAGGAATCTAATGGATCGATAGAATCAATGATGTTATTTTGCGCATATCGGACATTTGTTTTCTGTCTGACGTAAGACGAAAGCGAAAGAAAAAGGGAATGATCTTCTGTCCCTCTTGCAGCAGTAGCTCAAAGTTGACAGCAGGAGAGAGACACTCAGATCAGTCCGTTTCATTCATCAGTTCTCGTGTCTTGCTTTTGATGTTTATACACATCCAACTTTGTGCTTCACATGCGTGAACACCTCATGCTCTCCATGCAACTCTCTAATGTCAAAACGGATTCACTAATGTTGGTGATAGGAAATGTTTCTGACTTATTGCTTTGATATAAATATATCATGTTAGAGATGTTCTTGAATTATTTTAAAGGTCTTATTTAGGTCACTGATGTAATGAAATGTTCATTAATTTTGTCCAGATCTATTATGTTATACAAAAATACGTGAAAATGCATTCACTTCGTGCACACCATGCACCTTTTCTATGATAAACGAGTAGTCCATTTTTAAATTAAAAGTCATTTTGATATTTTTGAAGAGCTTAAAGTTGAGAAAAAATATGTTTAGGTAACTTTCTGAAAATCGTTTACAAAAATGTATATTTGTAAAGTATTTCAAGAATACAGTATAACAGTATTCAGCGTAATCTTTTTTTTTTTTTTTTAAACAATGAGTAGTAAAGTGATTTTGTTATAAAATATTATTATTGTGCTATTAATATTTAAAAGTTTTGTCCCTTTGATTAAAAATGTAGTGTAACCAACATGCAGGAAGCCATTTTGTTCTCTATGACAAGAAAATCATAAAACATAAAATACCTTTTAGGCCCTCCATGACTGTGTCAATTCGTTTTTATCAAATATCTTTAAAAATTGATATTTGACCATTTGTTTACATTTGTTTACAAGGAAGAAAATCTTAGGAAACTTGTTGATATCCATATATCAATTTCTTTTTCCTCGACAAATATTTGCAAACTTTATTGAAAAATAATTTGTACTCCTGGGTATTAATATTAGTATTATTATTTTACTTGTTTACATCAAATAAACATCACACATAAATAAAAAATGAGTCTTTTTCAAATTATGTCAACATGAATACAAACTTGTGTTTTAAATAGCATTTTTACAAAATATAACCCATTATATTGACCGTACTGTCTCACAGACTCCCATGTTTATGCACAATCAACAACATATGAACGCATGTGGAACCAACTGTTATTTCTACTTCTCTATTGTGATTATATTTGATCTTTATCTTACAGTTTGTGTTAGGGCGTGGTTTATATTCACAGTAGCAATGTAATTTAAAGTTGATCAGTGCTGTTTTTCTTCTGTCTTCCTTATTCTGCTATTGATGAGCATGACAGAAATTAGCCTGTAATGTTTGGAGCTAATTAACCCACATTTGGTTCAGTTTAAAGTGCATCAACCCTGTTCCACAACTGATTTGTGAATCAATGTGGGCCGTGTCCTCAACACTGAACCCTAATAGCGCTTGTGCCACGTCAGTCAACTCTCATTACACTTTCCTGTCTCACATCCTGGTCTGCGGCTGCCACCGCAAACAAAAGTACTCTCCTGAACTGTTAAGACTTTGTGGTGGTTGGGTGGAGGAAGAGAAACCACTCTGCTATCTGTGCCTCCTCCAGCCCTCCCGCTTGTCAGAACAATTTATAAAATCCCTTAATCTTGATTACAGGCACCCCACAGCCCTCTCTCTTCCCCATCCCACACTGCTTGGTCCAGCAGGATGCTGTGTATGGAGATGGCTAGCTGTACAGTAAACTATTGCAACTAAGTGTGTGAGACCGTTTGACTCATAGATGGACCGTTTCAGTTGTGGAGTCATTTCCTTCTGCTTGTGAATTAGAGCTGAAGCCCCCTGTGTTGTTTGGCTCAGCAGGAAGAAGGCACGTGTTTGAGGAACGGTATGGTTTATGCTGAATCAGTGAGACCCTAAAAGTGAAAATGAGATTTTATTTATTAAGCAGATTTGCGATGCCGGTTGCGCCGTGCATGCTTGATGACAGCTTCCACTGCTGATTAAGCAAGATGTTTTTGCGTTGATGTATGACAGATCATTTTTTGTTTAAGTGTTTCCCATGCTGTGCAAAACATGTCAGCAAGGTCTACTGCTGAAACGCTGGTGTCCTTGAGCGGAAGATTAATAGCAGGAGCGCTAATATCTATAAACTACAGTCAAGTACAACATACTGGACCTAATTAGATAGTTGAGGAATTATATACTGTGCTATACTAGAGCTTTGCAAACATTTTGTGCAATTTTCTTTATTTATTTTGGAAAGGATGAATTGGAAATGGACAGTAATGGTCTTTGGTTGTTAAAGGAATAATTAGACCCAAAATGAGAATTTTGTCATTGCTAAATTTCTAGTTTGTGTTAGGTAGAATGTCTGAGCTTCTGTCTTTCCTGCAAGTAAAGTATATAGTGATTTGTTATGTTTCAGAAAATTGACATCCATGGCCCACCCCCACGTTCTTTTAAACCTGTATGAATTTCTTTCTTAAGAAGATATTTTCAAGAATGTGGGTAACCAAACATACATACATACATAGTCCATAGTGTCCCCCCACCCCCCCATACTATGGAAGTCAGAGAGGACCATTGGCGACGTGAGGATGTGTAAATTACATAATTTAAATTTTTGCATGGGCCATCCCTTTAAGCTAAAGTACATAAGTTAGTCTATTTAATTTGGGTGCTTTATTCTGGTATTCTGAAGATATATGTGATCAATATCAATATTTTTCATATTTTTCCCCCCAAAAAACTATTGTATGCCATTAAGATTATTTTATTGTTGGTTTGGGGTTGTTGTTGTTTTTTAGAGAGAGAGAAATTAATACCCTCTCAATTGCAAAGGACACTGTCTATTGATCAAAAATTACGATGAAAACTTTACAAAAGACAGTAAATATAAATTACCAAAAATGTATATTCCAAATAAATGCCGTTCTTTTAAACTTGCCACTGAATCCTGAAAAAATTTATTGCGGTATCATACTAAGCAGTACTGTTTCAACATTGGTAATAATATATGTTTTTGATCACTAAATCAGCATATTAGAGTGATTTCTAAATGATCATGTGACACTGAAGACTCAGTTTTGTGTAAATAATTCCATACTAAAGAATGTTTCACATTTTCCCACAAAATCAGTATATAAAATGTGTGTTTGGGGGGGGGGGGTCTTTATATGAATGCAAACATGGGAGATAAAATGTTTTTTGAGTTTAATGTACTACTTTATACTTTTACTTCGCACTATGGAGATTCTGATTTTTTTTTTTTTTGTACATTTTCTGAATACTTTTTGGGTGAAGAGATGCATTTTGAAAGAAACTGAAAACCATGTTTCTATTTTCAGAATTAAATTTTTCCGCATGCTGCTGAAATCTGTGTCACAAGTGTCTATTGAAGAATTGTTTATTCTCAAGTTAATGATTTGCAGACCATCCCTGTTGAGTTGAAGAGTCCATGAGGAGCTCTTTCAAATGCAGCAACAAAGAGATTCAGCTATGAATATGCAGAAAGATGTGTTCCTCCATCACCCCATTCCTTCCCTGCATGGTCTTTTCACTCCCCTGAGCCGTAGCTGCTCATCAGATGAAATAGTGGTGCACAGCATGTTTTTTTTTTTTTTCAACCTGTTCTGTTCACTTCACATTGATCGGCAGGACACGATCAGGCCTGTCTCTCAAAGTTGTTCAGTGGATGATAATAACAATCACCGTCTTGTGAAAAGACTGGTGTTGTTAGGATAATGCCCACTTCGAGCACCACTGCTAAGGGAAGGCCAAATGAAAGTCTTTGTAACAGGTACAGGACATGATGATTGCCAGACAGTAATGGGCCCGCTCTATTGGTCGACTGTCAGGTTTGAAGAATAGAAGGTGCACCAAATAGGGATGGAAACCTGATGGGACTAGATGTAGAACACTGACTCTTTTGTCCCTGAATGGGGTTGAATGCGGCAGTTGTCTGTGTGCCGAAACTGTACATTTTAGTGTTAAAGATGGGTAATTTGAGAAACAATCAGTTTTTTACGATGTGCCGACTTTTCTGTGCTATTCACAGTGACATTTTTATTTTTCCATGAGTTCTAACTATAACATTAGCCAAAGTTAATTACAGCAAATAAAATAGTTTTTTTTATTTAACAGGGTTTTTTTTCCCCTCTCATACCCTTAGAAATTAAACAGGCCATTTTAGCTGCATTTTTGTACATTTATTTATGGAAAGAGCGCTTGTAGTGGGGTCTAATATTTATATTTACATTTGCATTTAATCATTTAAATGAGGTAGGTGCTACACACAGCAAGAAACAGCACTGATTTATAAGTTTACTGATTATATTTTTGTGTTCAGAAATAAAAAATATATACTATCTTATGTCCTCACTATGCTAATATTTTGAAAACTAAATAGGCATTGTTGACATCTTAATGTGGTAATGTGTTACTGCCTGATATCACGAGGTGCAAGAATTTAGAACCAACCAATTTTGAGCTTAGTCTTATTGAAAAATGTCATCTTTTATGATATAACCCATTCAAAGTTAATGTTGGACTTGAGTAACTTGATGAAAGAAAGATGGTCCTTTCAAATTCTTCAGTAAGTTTCTCTGACATTTCTTCATAATGCATCACCATGTCTGCCCCCGCTGTCAGCATGGCTGAAGTCAGAGGAGGTGTGATTTCTCAGGTCCCTCAGCTTTGCAGTACTTTAATTAGCCCTGACTGTCATCTTCACACACTCACTGGCTCCCAAGGCGCTGGGGCTGCTGGGATGTCACTCAGTCGGCACAGGTTGTCCATTCCGCTGGACCCCATTTGCTCATACAAAGTTGATTAAATGTGAGGAGGAAGAGAACGTTGTCTCTGACAATTAAACGTTGTCACCTTTAATTCACATAAAATTTACTTTTTACTTTCCAGTGGCAGTTGAATTGAGACATCTATGTGCATCAATATTTAGTCTAATAATATAATAACCATAAATGTGTTTTACATTATTGTTATCCATAAAAAATGATTCTAAATAAAATTGTATTGGTTTCTTAATTGTTATCTATTCATATAAATACTTTTCTGTGGCAATGGATTAAAAAAAAATGTATAAAAACATTTTTTACAATCTCTGTTTCCTATGAAATGCCTCCTGTCACAAAGCATGAAGATGCATTTATTTATTTTCCTATACTTTCTTTTTGATGGCTTAATTGAAGCAATATCCATATGTACTGCCAAAATAAGTTCAAGTTGGTCAAAACACGCAATTTGCAATGTTTACAACGAGTGTCATACTACAATTCAGAGCAGTTTTATTTATTAAAGGGTTGGAGAAGACAATGCTGAAAAAAGTTGTAATTTTTGTTATTTTTGGACCAAAATGTATTTTCGATGCTTCAACAAATTCTAACTGACCCTGATCTAACTGATGTTTTTATTACCTTTCTGGACATGGACAGTATACCGTACACACACTTTCAATGGAGGGACAGAAAGCTCTCGGACTAAATCTAAAATATCTTAAACTGTGTTCCGAAGATGAACGGAGGTCTTACGGGTTTGGAACGACATGAGGGTGAGTCATTAATGACATAATTTTTATATTTGGGTGAACTAACCCTTTAACATGCCAAAGCCTATTTGACTGTCATTAGCAAGTGTTAAAGGTGAAGTATTTAACATTCTTCAAACAGAATTGTGAGAAAAATGCTTTCAAAATCAAGTTTCAAGCGTCTTCCATTGTTTAAACAAACAGGTAGTCCCAGGCCAAACTCAAACCATTGATTGAGCTAATGTTGTTACATCTGGACCAATCAGGCTCCTCAAACATATTACTGTTCCATTTGGTGCCACTAGTGGTGCAGAAAATTATCTTCATCTTTAATTTTGAACTCTGCCAGCATGAGGTTTCCAGCTGAGGTCTGGGATATGATAATGTTAGACTAACAAAGACTTTTTGTTTATTTAACATTTGTCCAGATGTAATAGTGTTGCTCAACAGAGTGTGCAGTGATAAATTCTGGCAGGCCACTGGCCCTCGTCTCTCTGTAGAGAATGCGCGGTGTGATTTTTAATGAAGAAGAGTATGATACTTGTTTTGGTTTGTCATGTAGAAAGATGAAGGTTGTTAGTGGCTAAGGCACCTGTGTTTCTCACCAGCCCTTCCTTGTGATGCTCCAATGATGATGCCGATCAATCTTTACAGACTTGTGCACTCACACACAACAGATGTACAGCTATGCTCTTGTTTTTGTATTGTGTTATATAAGGTTTTTGCCACTTTTTAGGGAGAGGAGGGAGAATGAGGTCCTCTTACACCGTTAGTAAAAGGTTGTTTCGGTTTTACTTATTTGGTTCTTAAAATTAAATTGCTCAGTTTTAATTGATCCACCTTTCAGAATGCCACCTTTGCATATTGAATGAGCACTGTGCTAAAATAAAGTGCTGCAGGGTTGACGTATTTCTCTAGTCCAAAACCACAGAAATGAGTCGGCACTTCTGGATTGATTGTCCTGAAGTCAGTAGAGATTTTGGGGGAATTTTTTGGATACATGGCTGAAATTACTGTAGGTTTGTGGTTAAAACAAGCTCAGGGTATTGTTTTACATTTTATTTTGTGACATAATATCAGTAATACCCCAGTTGTAAATGTTTTAAAGCTTTTACTTGTCTTAAAAAGGCCGTCAGAGACATTCGGTGTCATCATGGCTAATGGTTTAACTCACTAGTCTGCTTTCTCAGCCTTGCTGTGTTTATAATCACACTCTTATAACGATTAACTGTGAGCCGGTTGAAAATCGATTCAAATATGTGACGATTCAAATCGGTTGAGATGCTGAACGAATCGCAATACAATTATGGGTAAGAATTTATATGAATGTATGTCTGAGTGGAACTTACTGTGTTTAGAAAGGTTTAGATGGTATTTTTTTATTTTCAATTTGCCTCTGTATAATGCATATCAAAGTTCATAAGTGTAGCGCTGCTTTGTTTACAGTGGAAACCAAGGAAACGCTTTAATCGCCACCTGCTGGCAGAGAGTGAATCTGCGTCTCATTCAGCCCGTCTGCTGTTTCTGTTTCATGCAGATATTTTTTTTATGTATAGTTTCACAAACTGAAGTCAGACCATTCTGATTTTGCTTCAAATTTGGAAAATATACAGTCACATTTATATAAAAAATATGCTCATGTTGCATATACTGTATGCAATATCTTTGTTTAGATCATGATTAAAATTCAGTGGTTGCCTCTCATTTTAAATGGAAAAAGCAGAGAGAAAGCCTTGGTTTGTTTATATAAAGAACTTTATTTTATTTGTGTTACTTATTTGATTTGGGGTTTGTTTTAAAGTTTCAATTTAGTTTTGTTATTTACATTTACATTATATTTACATTTTGTTATTTAGCAGGTGCTTTTATCCAAATTGACTTACAAATGAGGACAATAGAAGCAATCCATACCAACAAAAGAGTAATAATATGCAAGTGCTATATTAGTATATTATTATAGTGTTCTATTTCAATTTCACAAAGAAACGTGCAGCATTTTGTCCAAGCAATAATTTATAATTTGTCTTAAATCTAATTTTGTTCATATAAATCGTGATCCGAATCGTGAAATCGCAAGTTGAGTGAATCGTTACTTCCCTACACTCTTACTAAGTTAAACTTTGAAATTTGTGTAGTTAATTTTAGATTACATTTAGCTTTTCATTTCTGCCAATTGAATTTTAGGCTTGAAAGTTATGTTCATATCATGATGAATAAAACGTGTAAGACTCATTAGCTTTAAAAGTCAAAATGGTCAAAATAAAAGTCAATGGAAAACTCCTCTATTGGGTTTTTGCTGGGGGAAACTGGGTAATTCTAAATTCTGGGTTTGCCTACAAAAACACCATCACTGCAGCAGTCTATCCACCATACAAACTGTTAAAATCAGGCAATTATCAGGGGATGTGTTTAAAATTAAATCCACTTGCTAATTCTTAATGCCAAGAAACTTTGGGAAGAAAAGCAAATGAGCAGATGATAAATTCAAATGTCTGTGTCTCTTTTTGACATGGAGTGTGACGAGTGGGGCGGGGCCGAGGGACATAGGAGCGAGGCCGGTGGAGTGATTGGAGATGAGCTACACCTGTTCGACCCGCCGGTCTCGAGGCCCACGGAGGAGATGGAAGGATATAAAACTGGAGCGACGACAGTGAAGGACGAGAGAGGACCAGGCCTGGGCTTTTAGTTGTGTTTTGGTTTTTATTTTGTGCGCATCAGTCGTCCGTGAGGGGCTGGTGTGCTGTTTTGTGTTTATTTTGTTATTAAAGTTTCAATTTGATTGTCCGCCGGTTCCCGCCTCCTTCTTCCGGATGATTACGAAGGTTTTAATTCATTACAGTGGTGCCGAAGCCCGGGAGAAGGAGGGACGCGCTGCTGAAGATCCCTCGCCGCTGTGGTGAATCCGCGGTGCCATGGAGCAGGCGAGGAGGATGCCGCCATGGACGCTCGAGGCGGTGGGCTGGAGCGAGTTGCCGGGGACGGGCGAGCTCGCTGCCGGCCGCCCGCGATGTGGAGGGACGGCTGCCGTCCGTGAGGGAGCGGAGGAGTCGGAGCCGTTCGCCAGGGGGCCGGAGCCTGCTGCCTCCGTGAAGGAATCCGGAGGAGCAGGGAACGGGGGACTCCTGCCGGCTGCCCAAAACCAGAGGAGCCGTCGCCGTCCACCGGGCGGCGGAGGAGTGTCGTGCCGTCCGCCGAGGGCCGTCCAGTGCCACCGCCAGGCACCGCGGAGGAGATCACCCAGCTGGTGGAGGGCCTAGCAGCAGTGCGTCTGGGAACCAGAATTTTTAATTTTTTTCCTCTCTCCCCTCTCTCGTCTCTGTCGCTCCTCCTTCCATCTCTGTTTCTCTCGCCTCGTCTGTCCTACCCCCAGGTTCCCGCAGGTCACCGTGAGCGGGCCTCCCCGGAGGGAGGGGGGGGTAGAGCGCAGTCTCAGGAGTACCCCCCGGCCTGCGAGGGGCGATGGGGGTATGTGACGAGTGGGGCGGGGCCGAGGGACGTGGGAGCGAGGCCGGTGGAGTGATTGGAGATGAACTACACCTGTTCGACCCACCGGTCTCGAGGCCCACAAAGGAGATGGAAGGATATAAAACTGGAGCGACGACAGTGAAGGACGAGAGAGAACCAGGCCTGGGCTTTTAGTTGTGTTTTGGTTTTTATTTTGTGCGCATCAGTCGTCCGTGAGGGGCTGGTGCGCTGTTTTGTGTTTATTTTGATTCCTCAAAATAAAACCACTTCAGTTCACCACCATTAGTGCAATGTGGGCTTGATTAGTTCACATGTGGGAAAATTGTATTTACAATCATAAGGAGTGGTTCTACTAAAAAAATTAAGAAAATATAACTTGTGTATTGCTATCTTTTAAAAGTTTCTCTTCAGTATCTAGTTGAAATGGAAACTCTAAAGACATTCTCAAAGACTGTCGATCAGCTATTAAAAAACGTCCCGACAGACCAAATGAGTTTTCTTTCAACATGTCATTTTGTAAATAACATTTGATCTATCTTGTCCACTAGCGACTGAGCATTAATTTCTGCTCATTGTTTCAGTGTCTTTTCACTTCAGGCATGTGGCATAGGGAGATGATAAGGACGTGTGATAGGCTGGGTCACTGTCTCAGTTTGTGACATGGTCTGTCTGATCTCGTCATTTTCCTCTTCTTTAGATGACAGCGCCTTTATCTGTTGTCGCTTTATCGGCTCAGCTCCATCCCAACTCACAATCGCATGCCTCTGCTAGGAAGACTGATAGAGAGTGTGGCAGAGAGAGCATGTTCTCCCACAACAGGACAACACATAAGTCTCACATCAGACCACAAAATTAGAAGCTATTTCAGGGCACTTCTGAGAAACTATATTTTATTTAATATATTTTCATTTATTTTATATTTTAAGGTCTTGTTTAAGAATTTATGTATTGCAGTTCCTATTGTGTGGTCAACCGCTATTCGCTAAACTCTTTTCCAGTTGTTTGCAATCGGAAAAGAGTGATATATGGATATATTGATGTGATGTAACTGCTTTATGGTATACTGGCTCTTGTTTTTAATGGCTGCTGTTGTTTCTCCTCTGTCATCATGGTTTGACACATTGTCGTCTTTTTGCACAAGTGCCACAATTATATTGGCGTGCAGTTGGGGATGTTTTTTTGAATCACCTGTGGTGTTTGGCCTTGACAGTGAAAAATGATGATCTCTGTCTGTCTCACCTCCTCAGGTTGCAGTGTCATCTGCCCTGCAGGCAGCGAAGGTGTCTCCGCTCATAGAGAAAGTCAGTGATCACAAGGATTTCAAGAAACTTCTGAGGACCAGAACTAATGTGCTTGTCTTGTATACAAAGTCAGGTCAGTCACCACTGTTGTTTTTCAAATGCATTAAAAGTATTACAGCTTTAGCAGCTAAAAAAGGCGAGATGCCTTTGTATGTAACTGCCAATAAATGTGTTTTAGTGATCCCTAGGTCAAAAGGTATGTTTTTATGTTACCTGCAAAGGTCCATGCTACTTAACCGGATGTGTTATTACTCAGGTTGCTACACGGCTCAACAGTAAAGACGGTCCATTGCGCTGTAATTGCAAAAAAAAAAGACCTGTAATCTTTATTGAAAGCATTTTGACAAGTAGAGGAAAAAAGAAAACAAACATAACTTGTATAATATATTCAGATATTGCCATGAAAATAGCCTTGATGCTGGCATGGCCTTAAAAAGTAATAAATAAATAACAAAAAACATAAGCAATATTATAGAAAATACACTAGGCAAAAAAAACATTACCATTCCAAAAAAAAAAAAAAAAAAATGTGCTTTCAACATTTATAATAATAATGAGAAATGTTTCTTGAGTGTCAAATCAGCATATTAGAATGATTTCTGAAGGATCATGTGACACTGAAGAACGGCGTAATGGTTGCTGAAATTCAACTTTGATTTCACAGGAATAATTTCTTATTAAAATATTCAATATATTAAAATGTTTAAAAGTGTAAAAATATTTTGCAATATTTTCAGGGTTTTTATTTTTTTCCGGGTATTTCAGTATATGCAGCATAAGAGACATCTGTCAAAAACAAATAAATAAATGAATATCTTTCTGACCCCAAACTGTTTAACAGTAGTGTGCATTACTGAAAATAAACAGGGCCAGAGATAATGTTGACTGGACAACTAATCATAATTACTGGGCCAGCTAGAATTTCTTACTGTTGAGCCCTGTGCTAGTTATAAACATGCTGACTTTAACTTGCTCAGCAAGATTCTCTTCAAACTGTCGTTCCACCATGATGGTATTTAACTTGAAAGAGAAAACTTGCCATAGAAGCAGATACTTTATGGTTATGCAGTGTGTACATTGATTGTGATTTGCACCCTGACACATTTTGGAACGTGATGAATAAAATCAAGCTTGCGTTGCTAAAGTGTATATGTGTTACACGGCCTAAGGGAAAATTCATTGAGAAGGTATGATTCTTCTATATGCTAACAGACCTGTCATGCCACAATAGGTAGGGCAGCTTTGCTTTAATTGCCAAAAGCATGTTGGTGCCTTTAGATACTTGACCTTTTGTACAGTACACTTGGAGTATTCTGTACTTACCACACTCATTAGATGTGAAAATATAAATCTTATGGCCATAGACAGAGTAGATAAAGAACTTCAACACACTAAACTCCTAAACACCCTAATGCAATGCTCTCTTCCAGCTTTTAGAAAAAAAACTACCCCCAACACTGCATATTAATTTGCAACACTTCTGGGTGTTATTAGCCGAATCAGCAGTCAATGCACCATATATATATACTGTATGTATGAACGGTCCATAAACAATCTCCCACCCACAAAGCACGGGAAAGAGCCTCTCAAGGTCTTTCTATGCAAGATTTATTTGTTTCATAATTCACGACTCATTTCGAGCACATGAGGTTATTGGATAAGTCTGTGTATCGAACAGTGCGTTTGATTGATGGCTGACTAGTGCTGCTCATCCAGTGAAGCATTTCCATTAGTTGCATCCTGCTAACTGTGATAGTCCCTTTAGATTGCAGGAATGTATTCAAGATCAGGTGGTGCATAGGCACTTCTCATTCAAAACAGTACTGGTTTAAACTTCATCTTATGATTTGGAACTGAAAACAATGCGGAACCACGAAATCAATGTCCTTTTGACCTTGACCGATGTGATTAATGGGAAGAAAAGCCGATTGTAGGTTCAGTGGTGTAGTAGATGATCCCAGACTGTCACAAATGTGTAAATCTGGGGTGTAGTGGAATTGTCACTGTGTTTTTCATGCGTAGTACTTTCACACTATGTGCTGTTGTTTTGTACAGAGGTGTGTTGGCAAGTTCTTTCATCATCAATCCCTCGCCACTCATTTTCAGAAAATGATGGATGTGCAATTGTTCAAACATGTATATGTAATCAATAGGTTTTCATTTCCAAACCAGATTGTTTTTGTAATGTGAACTCAAATTTGCACCAATCAAACAAACTAAGGGAACTAGATATTGTGAACATCTGGATTCATGTACTCACCAAATATTGTATTATGTATTGTATAGTAGTATGTAGAACATATAAAGGGACTTTAGTCTCAGATAAACTGATTGACTATATTAATCTTTTTATGGTTTACATTTTTTTTAATGTTTTTGGAAGATGAGGCTGTGTGTTTTTGATCTGAAATACAGGAAAAAATTAAACATTTCTATTTTAATATTTTGTTTATTATATATATATATATATATATATATATATATATATATATATATATATATATATGATGATATGATGAAACAATTCTCATCAATGTTGAAAATGGATGTGCTGCTTAATATTCTTGTGGAGACCATGATACATTTTTTTCAGGATTATTTGATAAATATAAAGTTCAGAATAACATTTATTTGAAATTATATATTTTTTTACTGTCACTTATGTACTGCTGTTTTACCTGAAATGTTGAAAGGCTTATGGAATGTAGTGATGAATTTATGATTTTATTGCTTATGTGATATTTTAGCTCAGAATATGTTTACATACAGTTAAATAATCCGTTATTAATCTGACTGATAGCACAGTCAGAATGAAGGCTTTCATGTTAACACCAGTCAAAACAGATTTTCTCTCACTCTTACACACAGATCTTTGAAGTAGTAATAGCTTATAGCTTAGTATCTTATGAGAATGCAGATCAGACGTACTAGCTAAACATAAAAATATACTTGTTAAATTATTAAAAATCATATTTCATCATAATTGTATGTCATCTGTTCCAATGGTTTCTGTATTTTCATGTGTTATAAAAAGAAATGATGGGAAATTAAGCATTTTAATTGTGGCTATTTATAGCATGAGCTCTGCAGGTGCCATGCAGGCTACCAGGTGCTGTGGGCACAGTGCTAGAGACCACTCTAGACACATACACTAGATACAAGCTTATGATATTTAAAGGTGTTGCGGTTTCTACAACATGTCTTGTCTACAGTTGTCTAAATGTGTTTTTTGTGTCCTCAGCTTCGTCTGGAAGTGCTCATCTAAAGCTGCTGTCTGATGTGGCTCAGGCTGTGAAAGGTCAGGGTACCATCGCCTGGGTAAACTGCGGGTGAGCATCAATCGATTTAACTCTTTTATTGCTACAGTGCACTTTTCTGCCATTAATGTTGAGGCAGCTGATGTTCTGATCAGCTTGTTGTCTTTACCAGGTGTGATGCAATAAATGCAATAAAAGGTTTATAGATAGTGTTTCTGTTCAAACAGTATGTTTATGTAGAACCCTGAACTTTTTTTTTATTTCAAAAAGAAAGTAGGGTTTAACCCAGGGTTAAGTGCAGTTTGAAAAACCCTTTTGATTCTTCATAATAAGATCTCCTAAGCCTCATTTATAGCTGATATATTTATTATCTGCATCAGTATCTGTGGTGATTAACTTGGATTATCTTGTTCAATTGCATCCTCCTTCAGCTCATGCATGTCACAGCTCAGCATCTTCTGTCTGCCTCTGCTTTGAGAAAGAGATATCACAAAGGTTATTTTGATGTTTCTGTGATTAGCAATCAAAGCTTGGCTCTGAATCATTTCATAATGGCTGGGTGGTAATTGGTAGGATGTTGCAGGCAATGAAATCTGTGTCTTGTTCGCACCTAAACACACACAAAAAAGCCTAGCCAATCGTTAAAGCACGCTCTTGGCTTTGGTACATTTGGTCCCCTATGTGAAGGACTTATATAAAGCTGGGTTTAAAAAAGTAACTCCGCACAGGCAGCAGTGTGGTAGAGCAAAGCAGAGATACGCCCACATGTTCTCAACAGAAGACAGGGACCTGAGAGATGGCCAACTGCAGTCCACTGGGGGATACCATTAAGGAAGTAGGTCATGGACAGAGCAAGATCAGTATGAAGAAAATGGGAATGAGATAATTCTGGAATCTAAACAATCCATTTAGATTTTTATTGAAAACTTTATAAAATAAAACTTTACTTGGATTTTCAGCTTCCCAATTTGTCCACTCGATTTGTTTGAAGCCAGCAATCTCACACACTTACCACTTTCAGCAATTGGGACCTTTGGATATCCCTTTCAAACCCCCTGCAAGCAAAACTTATTGACTTGACCCATGACTCTAATGCTTTAGAACAGCTTATGGTGCTTGAAAAGGAGAACCAATTATTTTGGCGTCCCGAACAGGGTTGTGGGGCTGGGGAGGGTATGAAGGGGCATATCTACACATGTGTGCTGATTGCCATCTGTGATCCTGAGTCAGCTGGTTCGACACACAGCATGTCTAATTGAGTTTCCCACCTGACAGACTGAGCTATCCACCGCACCTCTCTCAGTCCTCCCACAAAGGCGTTATGTGGGAAATGCGTAATGGTAACGATGGCGTCTTATCTACCTTTAAGGAAAGGAGCCGGTTGGGGGCGGATGCTGTCAGAAGCATAATTGAATTCCGTCTCTTTGAATTTCCATTAGCATAGGGCTTTAGATCGCTGCTGAGTCCTCTCTGCTCCTATTTGTTCTTATGTAATACATTTCCATGCTCATTATCGCTCAAGGGAAGGAGAGTCTTTATAATGAAGAAATCTGGATCTCTTTGGGAGGGTGTGGGCGTATATGCGGTGACAGTGGGACCAGGTAATTGTGGGTCCTTTCTGTTCTCAGGATTTGGTGAGGTGCAAGTGTGAAGATGAAGTGCTTTGTTGCTGTTTTTATTTTTTGTCATTGGATGTATGACAAAGATGAATTTGTCTGGACCTGGAGCATTCGTTTTTTTGTGCAGTGAATTCAGAAAGCACTGATTTTTGAATCCCTCTGTGGAACTTTCCCCTAAATAGGATACAAAACAAGGCCAGAAGTCCCCTAAAAATGATCATTTTCAGCAGTTGGCCAGTGAAAGTAGTTGTTTAACCTTAAAAAAATTTTTTTATTTGTAGTTATTTTTATTTCCTATACATTTCTTAAAATAACATGAGTAACAGGGTTTAATCGCTGAGCACAATGCAGTTTGCATAAAAATTGTGAAAATGGACTGAAATTGTTTACTTGTCATCATGTAGAAAGAGTCATAATGATTTTACTTCTTGAGATAAAGACGTAATGTACTCTCAGAAAAAAAAATTGTGCAAAAGCTGTCACTGGGGGTGGTACCTTTTCAAAAGATGCACCTTTGTACCTAAAGGTTTCATATTAGTACCTAAAAGGTACCTTTATTTCTGTGAGTGTATGATGTTTAGTTACAGCTACTTTTCACACTACATAAACTACTATGTAACATAAAATTAACATATTGCATAAAACAATAAAATGCATGGAATTGATGCGTTAACCCTCTGGAGTTGATTAACGCGTATACGCGTTATGAGGCATTTTCTCCTGATAACCCCGAAAAGAACTTAAATTACACTTTCAGTTTTGATTGTACAGATAAGAGCAATACATTAATCGAATCTGTAAAGGGTCTACTTTTTGTATACAGACATAATAACAACAAAACTTTGTGCATTTATAAAATAAAGATAACAAACCAGGTGTGCTGCGCGCAGCCTTTGTCTGCGCTGATCTTCATTTACAAATGCGTCATTAAAATGAACTGTAACTCAGTGAATACTCAACGAAGAGACATGAGAGAGAGATATATAGAAAGCTTGACATGTCTACTTTTAAACTAAACAAGTGCTGCCGAAAAACAAATATTCTGTGATAAAGTAATCCATATGAAAACAACGCGATGTCCATTTTTCACGTCTCCCTTCATTATATCTAATGCGACCACGCCCCCGCGCTGAACGCTCTATTCAGATTCTAATGTTTCACTAGCTGCATTTACATGGACACTACTAATCTGATCGTAATAGGACTAGAAGCACAATCAGAATAAAAAAGTCACATGTAAATGCGTCAATCGAATTGAATTGGCCAGATCCGACTAAAATTTTGATCGGATTGTAAGGGTTGGATAATACCTTTTGTAATCCGAGCGAGAGGACATGTAAACACTTGATCGGATTGAAAACCAAAACGGGAAAGTACTGCGCATGCGCAGTGACGTGGAAATAGCGTAATGACGTATGACGTGTGGAATGAGCTGTTCTTCCTGGTGACAAGTATCATAAAGTATCATAAATAAGTGTCCTGTCATTATAAAACTCCCCTTTTGCTCAGCGTATGTGAAGTGGAACAGGACCACGTCCCACCACTCCTTGTTTAAGACTCTCATCAACAGACAACTAGTTTTTGGTGTGGGAAGGGGCACTTTTACACCTTTTTTTTTTTTTTTTTTTTTTAAGTAATGTTAAGCAGCACACAGATCATGTGATAGTCGTTGCCTAATTAGGACCCGAAGTAGATAAATATCACATGTGCTTTTTAAAACCGTATGCAACAGCAGCGGGAAACTCTGTATATTCATGCTGTGTGCGCATGTCAAAAGAGTAAATCCGATCAGAAGCTTGTGACATGTAAATGCGCATATCAACCCAATCACTTTATTTAGCGTTTATGTAAACACTACGTTCGGATTCGTCAATCAGAATGAATTCAATCCAATGGAAGCAAAAAGTGTCCATGCAAATGCACCTACTGAAGCGCGTGGCTTGAATACGCCCACACAACAGAAGACAACACAGCGAGACTGTTCTTCAAGTTTTTTTATTTTACTGTTTGCTTCGCGATGAGAGGAATAAGACATACTTCACCCCAAAAAGATGTGATTTGGAAATAGTTTTCACATAACGTGTAAACATTTTACTAGTTAGACTTTTTCCAAACTACAATTCCTGACTAAATGTATAATCAAGTGAAACATTATGAAGTTTCAATAACAATATACACTACTATACCATTCAAAAGCTTGATGTAAATAATATAAATGTAACAAATAAATGTAACTGTAAAAAAAGTAACAAACAATGCTGTTCTTTCAATTTATCCCCCCCTAAAAAAACCTGAAAAAATATTCTCAGCTCTTTTCAACATTAATAATAATAGTGGTAATAATAACAATAAATGTTTTTTTTTTTTTTTTTTTTGTAGAAAATCTGATTGTTAAAACGATTTCTGAAGGATTGTGTGACTGGAGTAATGATGCAAAAAATTCAGCTTTGAAAGTCAGCTTTGATTGTTCCTAATAAACTGTTTAACTGCACTCGCAAGTGGATATTAAATTATGTTGTGGGATAATTAAATATATTCTAAATAAACTACAAAAATTAAATTTGTCCTCACATTCTTTCTTGTAACTCCTCCCTCTCAGTGACACACAGCCGACTGAAAGGCTCATTATGCAGCTCATTATGCGGGCCTTTTTCTTCTCAGGTGTAAATCACAATGATATTCATGATAGTTGACGCCTACTCGCATATGACTTTTACCAACAAAAAGTGTCTTAGAAAACTTTAATCAATCTATTGTTTTCTGTAAGTGAGTAAACAAGATGATTTTCACATAATTTAGAAAGAAAAATTCTAGGCTACAAGCTCCAGTTCTCAAAAGTCCCGGGAATATATGTGTTTTATTGCCTTGTTCAAGTGATTAATCGCATAACATTTTTTTTCTCAAAAACACAACCATGTACATACATGCTGCTCACATATTATTATAGCCAAGTATGTGCTGATTACAATGAGATTAGACTTTAGCCATTTAGATATTTATAAGAAACTGAAAAAAGCACAAATGTCAGGACATGACAAAACTTCTCCAGGCCCCAAAAATACCCTTAGACCTCAGAGGGTTAAAAGAGTCTTGGGATTCAAAGTGTAGCACATTGTTGAATGTGCCCTGTCTACACAATGCATATCACCAGTGCCACATACTTGTACAAAATCCATTTGATGTGCAGGACGTTTTGAAGCATGCTATTCTGCTGCAAGGAATTGCTAAAGCAGAGCAGGATGGAAAAAACACTTAACTCTTCTTATCTAGAGACCTGTGGCTCTGAATTAAAGCAAGCAGAGCTTATGTATAATACACTGTAGCAACTGAATGTCTTGTCCTTCAAAAAGAGAAGAATGACAGGGTTTGCCAAAACTTAGAAGCAGCCCTTACATTAGCTTATTGCTGTGGTCATCTGTCGCTTCCCATGAGCGGTCTCGTATTGCTGCTACAGCAATTTATTTAATGTCTTGGGACATTAATTGTATCACTTCACTTTTTTGCTGCATCAATTTGCATGACAAATGTCCTTCGAGGACTTGTGTTATAATAGAATTATGTGATTATAATATTTGTTGAGCATAATTCGCTATGACTTAATGTTCGCTTTCGCCTCTGAGTTTGCACAAAAAGTATGAAGTTAATTGATTGTGCTTGCAGACACTTTACAGAACATGGCTGCTTTAAACTTTTGTTTTCCTTGCATTTTTACCAGGATTGTGAACCATTCATTGGTCCTTCAGAGTTTGCTAGCAAAGTTATATATTGTAATATGAATTTAAAGAGTGTGTATTTTAACTGTTATTATTTTAACTGCTAGTATTTTTAATACATATCATAATATAATAATCAATTATTACAATTGTAACTTTGTCTGATTTCCTGATTTCCTGTTTTATATGCATTATTTACTGAATGTGATTAAGTGATTGAATATTCATATTTTTGTCTGTTGGTTCGCCTTTACAGGGATTCAGAAGGACGCAAACTCTGTAAAAAAGTCAAGGTAGACCCCAGCTCGAAAACCACTGGAGTTGAGGTCTTGCATTACAAGTAAGAATAGTCGTCATCTTATTATTATTGTTTTTGAGATTCATGAGCGCAGCAATTCATCTTTACATTTTGTGTTGCTTTTAGGGATGGGACCTTCCACACAGAATATAACAGACCAGCCACATTTAAGGTAATTTCTCAGAAAATTGCATTTTGATGAAGTCATCACTGACACAAATCACAGCATTTTTGAAGCTTCTTTCAAAACCCAGTTCATATATATTTTTTTGTTAGACATATGGATTGACAAGCTGCATTTCCACTAAATAACGTCAGTGCCTTTTCGGATGCGTATTCTGTCAACTGTTAGTGGATGATTCACTCTTTGTTGCTATTTACTCGCTTGATGTCCACAGTTTTCCCATTGCTGCTATTTCACAGTACTCAGCCTCAAGCAGTAGAGACAGAAACCCTTAGTTCATAAGTAGACGAATCAAACTTGTCCCCCATTGGTTTCTCTCACCTATCTCATTCTCCACACACCTTTCGACTCAATTATGACCGAATGTGACGAGGCGTTGATGAATGACTCTGGAATGAGGAGATCTGTAATTTGAATATGTTAAAAATGAATGAGCTGAGCTATGCTGGATGATGAGACAGTGATGGGACATGTTCGCTGGCGCCACTGGTGTGGAACGAATGGAGAGCTCTTATTAAATGCACCTGCTGTTAAGTACCACATATTGCTCTTCATTTTCCCTTGGTACAGCAGTAAAGTTGTACTTTGAGTGCTTCATGTCAAGGGAGCGCTTATTTCCTAATGTCTTGCATGCATAGATTAGGATATAATTTAGAGTAATTGCACAAGAGAGGACCGGTTTTAATTGGTGATCAATCTCTGCACTTTTTTATATATTTAAGTTAGATCACACTTTGAGCAAGTTTGGATTACAGATCTCACTATGTTTTAGAAATATGTCCATCGTTTTTGTTCTTTTTTTTTTTTAAGAAGCATGTTTACTTGTTTTTACTTGTTTACTTGTTACTTGTTTTTGCATGTTTACTGACTACTACTGTTTGAACGTTTGTGGTCAGTAAGATTATTTTTTTAGTTTACTTTTAAATGGTCGTGTACACTCTATTGTGCAAATAGGTCAGTATCTCTGATCTCACAATGATTCACTATTAAAATGAAATGCATACAGTGAGTTGACCATTTTTTGACAGTGAAAGATGATTCTCTAATGGTCTCTTTTCAGAGTTTGTATCTATTCTCTCACCTCTTTTAGTCCATGGTGGCATTCCTGAAAGACCCTGCAGGTGCCCCCCTGTGGGAGGAGAACCCTGAGGCTAAAGATGTTGTTCACATCGAGTCAGAGAAGGTAAGTATCTCTCTCTAAAGCTCACTGCGGCGAAGATCGGTTTTCTTCTGAGTTTTTATCAGGTGTGGGAACTTCACAAAGAACAAAAGACGTAGCTGAACAATCTGCAATAGAAGAACCTGTCTATTCTTCTGTCTCTAGAGGCTAAATCTGGCAGCTGGTCTAGGTGCCCAGAAACAACTGTGGTCTTAAATGCCCTAGCCTTACATTTTTAGACCATTTGAGTATGTGAAAAAGAAAAAAAGTTAAATCTGAAGACAGATTTATGATGTAGTATCTCATCCAAAATCATTTGTTTAAAATAACTTTTTCATGGCATCTTTATCACAGTAGTGATAAACAGATTTATTTATTTTTAAGTCACACTATGAATGGCTGCACATTCAGTGTTAATTAAATACTTTACATACTTGACCATGAAAGTGAAATAAATTGTGTACTTTAAAATAGATTGAGTCAAATATGTTCAGCAATAGCCTCTTTTCAAAACAGAAAGCACACACTGCAGATGACGGTCAACAGCTACACTTTTAACAGGGCTTAAAGTTCTCCGGCACCGTGCTGGATTTCCGGTGTTGTGCCCAATTAATAATTTGGCAGGGGGTCAAAATTGGGCACAACACCGACGTGCAGTGTTTAATCCTACATAAAAAAAATCACTTTTGAGTCCATGCGTTTGCCTACCAATGGTATGAGAGGTGCAACTTTCCCTCTCAACCAAACTAACATTAGTAGCCAGTCAGAATGTTTTGCTTTTATAAACACGAGACGCGCATAATTCAATTGCAAAGTCGCAGCCCTGATGAATGGAGAAGCGCGACAAAAAGCTGCGAGGCGAAATGGTCAAATATATCCATCTAGCACGTATTTACATAGAAAAGCTCATTATAAAGCAGCGGAGCTTTGTAAACAGCTCTGAGTAATCATGTCATCTCAATAAGAATGATATGAGTGCTAAAACATATTTACCGGGATTTCTGGAAAGGTCCTGTTCACACATGATCTATTAATGGTAACTTTACCAGTAATTTACCAGTAAAGGCTGTATGTGTGAAAGGGGCTAAACTCTTCCTCTGTATATACGCTGTGAATTTGAATTGCTTAATGTAATCTGAAAAAAAAACGTGTCCTCATTGTTAGTTTATATAAAAAAATAGTCATACTAAAGCCTGGTTTTCACTTAGGTATGTTTGTGTTACTAAAAAAAAAATAGGATTACTCATTTGTCAAAATAACCAGTAGATTCATTGATTACCAAAATAATTAGTTTACAGCCCTAGATTAGTTAAAATATTTCAAAATATAACTGCATTGTTTTACTTTTTGTAATAAAAATACAAACATTTTTTTGAAAAATTCTTAAAAATAGTATTAAAATATTGTCACATTCTAGTGAACCAAGTATCTGTGTGTTCAAGTATCAAGTGTTTTGTCACACCCCTAGTGTCGATAAGTGATGATATATACTTCATAATTTTCCTAGTGTATGATACAGCTTTCATTCTGCAGGTCAGTCATATATTCATGAAAAAGAAAATCAGTTTGAATAAAGAAAGCAATAACTTTGCCATAGTATCCTTTCAAATGTTAAAGTTGTAACAGTCATTGAATGCTTTACATGTGCTCTCCCGCCCTGCCCCGGAAAAAAGTTCAGGCTCAGGATTTTATTTTTTTGCTTTAACTCGGTTTAATAATGAAGGCTTTAAAACATCTTTGAAGAGCTCATTAATTTCTAACATTTATTTTTGTTTCTGTGGATTATAGAGTTGATTACTGTAGCACTGTATTGGTTTATGATGAAGTAATGAAGCAATATATCATGTTGGTGAAAGTTGCCAGGAAATCTCTGCCCTTGTTTGTTGGTTTTACTGAGATCACCTAAAATTCTTCTAAAGTTTATAGCCACCCAGCCTGAGTGTTTGACAAACTCAATTTATGCTATTTGGTTTGCAGGACTTCCGTAAGCTGCTGAAAAGAGAGGAGCGGCCAATCCTCATGATGTTTTACGCCCCATGTGAGTCACCTCTGTCTGTAATCATCCACTACTAGACACTTCATATGATGCAAACTGTGTGCAAACATGCAAGAAGTGCCATGTTCAAGCAAAACAAACCCTGTGAAGTTTGATTGTGTGTGGCTGAAGCAATGTAGGTTGTGAATGCAGTCGAGATGTCATTAAGATGTCCAGCATTTGTCAGTGTGACATAAACAAGAGTTTAACTTCCAAAGACTTTTCTCATTGATCTTAATTCCTCGTATAGTGCTCAGAGGAACCCAAAAGCTCATTACCGAAATACTAAGTCTTGAAGATAAGGAACCAGCCAAAATTATATTTAGATTGACAAATGTAGAGAACCTTTGGGTATCAACTCTTTCATTTATTTCTTGCCAAGACTCCAGACATTAAGTTATCATAACTTTGGTGTATTTACTATATGAACATTCTATCATAATAGTAATATTGATTAATATTGTGCAGCCTTTCAGTAAAAAAAAAAAAAAAAAAAACATGGCGTGATCATATTTATTATTGTTTAAAATAAATTGCATGTGAAATCTAGTTATTTCAATGGGAATGTGTGCGATCATGAAGGACGAAAGATTCTCACACACAGATTTCCACTTTGGTCACTTGGTTTCACTACATTTCCCTACAGAAAGCTGCTTGGTTTTGAAAGTGACATCTGTGAGAGCTATGATTCATTAACGCTACATTTGTGGCAATAGGCTCTGGATGATTTTCAGTAATGTATCTTACACTGTAACATCTCTTCTACATGTAGGGTGTGGCGTATGTAAAAGGATGCAGCCAATTTTCCAGCAAGCAGCCACTGAGACAAAAGGGAAATATGTAAGTGCACTACTAGCATTTCAGAATCATGGCCTATTGATTCCTCTGTTTCTTTTTTTCCCTCCTAGACTGTATCTCAATATATTTTTCTGATTCATTTGTTGAATTACCTAACAGGTGGGATGTTTTTGTGAAACCATTGATGTCCCTTTTTGACAGAACGTTTAGTTCCCCCTCATTACAGGAAGAAGCAATTTTGCTTAAAAGCCCTTCTGCTGATTTCATAGTATAGTTATAGCATATACTTCCTGCTGTTGAAGTCTATGGTGAAGTATGGATTATATGCCAGTTTAGCTCAATATCTCTATGTGCACTGCTGGGAGAACCACAGTAAACCTCACCACACATGTTTCTCCTTTTTTTTTTTTTTTTTTATCTCCCTCCATCTTTTCCTCCATCTCTCATCTTAGAATGTTGACAGAAGCACAAACATGGATGGCTTGAACTTTCATTCAAACTAAAATGGTCCAAATCGAAATTGAACATTTTTTTAAGAAGACCCCGCTGTAAATGTCAAAGCGGGAGTGTTTTCTACATGGAAGCTTGTGTAAGTCAACAGAACATTTCTTAGTATTGTGCAGCTAAAACCATGGAAAGGTTCTTTTGTTCCTTTTATCTACTATTAAACTCAAAAAAGTATTGCATAAACAAAAAAACTATTTTAGAAATATGTTACAATACATTTCAATTTGATTACTTAGTGTTAGCTATCATAAACTATCAATGAACAATGTTTTTACAGTATTTATTAATCTAGTTTAATGTTAGTTTATACATACACTACTTTTTGGGGTTGGAAAGTTTTTTTCTCCCCTATGATTTAGAAAAATCTGATAAAGGCTACATTTATATGATAACTAATATATTCGTATTGTGAAATATTCTTAAAACCATTTTTTGTTTTTATATACATTTAAAATTTACATTTTTACCTGTGATCAGAAATTCAAATTCAGCATTCATTACTTCAGTCTTGTCACATGATCCTTCAGAAATCATTTTAATATGTTGATTTGGTGATTAAGAAATATTTCTCATTGTGTTAGCTTGATAATTTTTAAGGACTTTTTAACAGGTTTTTGATGAATAGAAGTTTGAAAAGAACAAAAGATCTTGATCAGTTTAATGTGTCCTTGCTAAATAAAACAATACATTTATTTAAAAAAAAATCTCTCTAATCCCAGAATTGGGAACAGTAGTGTATACTAATAAATGTTTACCATTTCAACTTGTACATACTATAATTATAGTATTTTAAACAAACATTTATTTAAACAAACATCAATAAACTAATGTTAATGAACTGAACCTTACTGTAAAGTATTTATTATCATTATTGTTCTTTTCATATGGATATTTAAGCAGTATTTTTTCTCTAACTCCAGACTGATGAGTGAGCACTAGTAAATAAGCTGTTTGTTTGAAGATTTGGAAAGGGTAACTTTGCTGCCTCCTGTGTTTCTGAGTTTCCACGTACGTGTGGCGAAAAGCTGATAGCACTGCAGGAACATTGATGGATTTGAGTAGTAATCGCTGGTCAGCAGAGTTTGTCTGCATATTTTTCATTGGCCTGACGGATGCGTACGGGCCACCGGAGACGATTTGTGACTTACTTTTGGATAATATAAATTTATTTTAGAATACATCATCAAGCATAGACTGTCATAACGGTGCAGTTTGTTTGAATTAACGGCACAAGCTGTATTTTTTCAACTTAGCAATGTGACGCGCTATAAAAATGGATGAAGTTCACTCATGTTTTGATGTGTCCAAACACAAAGTAAACTGAGGCTGTAGTCACTAAAAGTAGATTTCCTCCAAAACCAAAGTGAGTTGAAATTGCTTTCGGGGGGCGATTAGCATGTCAGGTCAAACCTTGCAAAGTCATGAGAGAGATGGATATTTACTGTGGGCCACTTCACTGCATGCCATCTGTATCGACAAGCTTTCTGTTTACTCTCTGATGTGGCCATTCATCTTAATTTTCCTGTATTTGAGGTGCTAGACAGGGATTATTTGTGTCAAGCCTAATTCATTGCTTTTGTGTAGGTGTTGGCAGGGATGAACGTGCACCCGGCTGAGTTTGACGGGCTAAAACAGGAGTTCAGCGTCAAGGGCTACCCAACCTTCTGCTACTTTGAGTAAGTTTGTCTTGATTCTTGACTTGAATGCACAAACAAAGTCACCTTTTGAAGATCCGAATAAAAGGGACTAAATTGCTAAGCTTTGAATTTGATTGATATTAAAGCCCTTTTGATGTTACAGTGTATATCTATACCATTGTTGCCAAGTAAATTATTTTATGGCACAAAATAGGACCCTTAACCCCTGGGGATCCAAGATGTAGGATGTAAACATACAATAAAACAAAAAAAAAACGTGCACAAACAAAACCAAATTATACCCTGTGGCTCGTGACGATACATTGATGTGTAAAACCACAAAACGATAGGTCAGTGCAAGAAACTGGACAGTATTTATATTGTTTTTTTTAACCTCTGCACTAAAATGAACCATTGACACTCTTTCTACAATCTCATTTGGGAGTGTCAACAGTCCATTTGAGCCGCAGGGTTTAATTTGGTTTTGTTTGTGTATGTTTTTTTTTTTTTGCTTTATTGTATGTTTTAGCCGTGATTTCCATCCACTTGCATTATATGACTGACGAACTGCAACGGTTTGAGTTAAATATCTCAGTTTGTGTTCTACTGAAGAAACAAAGTCACCTACATCTTGGATGCCCCGGGGGTAAGCAGATAAACATCAAATTTTCATTTTTGGGTGAACTATCCCTTTAATGTAACTTAATTGTAGAAAACTAGATCACCAAATAAAAACAAGGCATTGCAATATTAACTTAAGATTATGTCGCCAGCAAAATCGTTGTATTTTGTAAGTACTTGATATTGACTTTTTTCTTAAGCAAGTTCTGTTTTATTGTAACACTAGTGTCATAGAGTTGTAAATTCATTTATTTGAAGAAAACTATCCAATTAAGGACTGAAGACTTTTTGGAGATGTCCATGCTTTTTCTAAAAGCATTCATCAGTCTTTTATTTTCTCTTGAAAGCCCAAGTACATGAAATGTCAGCATAAGAAAATGCACCTTAGTGAACATTAGTTGTATGGAGTGTTACATTTAAATGTATAACATCAGGGGATTTTACTTACTTCATATTACTGACAACAGTACTGTTAAATATTGGATAAAGAATAAAAATGAAAGTCCAAGGATACTATTTAAAGGCTTTTGTTATTAAGTTATGTTAATCAAAGATTTAAATATTTGAATTCTAGTAAATATGTGTTGAAATAATAGTTTGAACTTAGAGCACGAAATGTTCTTGACCACTGCGCAATTTAGCATTGCAGGCAGATAATTGATTTCCTTTATTTGAAAAAGTACTTGTTTCTTCCCCAAAATAATCTTTGCATATTAAAAGGGTTCAAATGAATTCATTTCTGAGACAGTTTTGGGGCAGCTTTTTATATGTAGCATACTAGAACTAAAAGCACCAGCAAAAGGCATGATTTATGATCTTAAATGAATCAGAGAATTTTAATGTGTATTCTCTGCATGGTACAATTTGTCCAGAGCATTTTTCCTGTATATATAGACTTGTGGCAACAGCTGTGTGCATTTAGCTTCTGTTTAGTGCTCCTTCGTTTCACAGCTGTTTTAATTACTAAAAGGTTAATTAAACACGGCCCTCCGCCCAAGGCCAGATCTTTACACGACTGCCCCACACCTCCCCACCTCAGCACTGCTCTTTTGAATCAAAGAATATTTCACTGATGCACTATTTGTCTTCCGATCAAAGGGAGTGTAATTCTTTAGATATAATTCAAATAGAAAATCATTTAATTTCATTGTATTGCATTGCAAACAGATCTACATTTAAGCTTGAGGTCCAATGCACGAATCCTTCTTACGCATGCTGCTGTGTGTTCAAAAGCATTTCTGTATACATTCGTGATCTCGTCTGCTTGTGGTTGTATGGATTAGTAAGGGCACAAAGGCTGCTAGCTGAAGTCTTTGATTATGCTAAGAGCCCTGGGCCAAATGGCTTAATTAGCTTTGAGTCAAACGCTCATTTAAAATGTTTATCTTGGACAGCAAGAAGCGAGCAGCAGTCTTAGATGCCTTGGATCTTTGTTGTGTGGGTACAAATATCCTAAGCTGTCTAGTGCAATTTATGTTGACAATATAAGCACTAATATATATTGACTTCAACCGTTTAGGATGTCCTTTCTGAAAGAAGGCAAGATTTGAAGTATGTTTTTTGTAAAAATCAATACTAATAGCTTTAAACAAACCTCCAGTTTCTGTTTTACAAACTTTTGGCCATGTTTTTGTACAGAGAGTAGAGAGAGGACAGGAAATAATGGGATCGTGATAGGAACGCAGGCCAGAATCGATCCCTAATCTTTTGCACTGTGGCGAAAGTATGTGTACAAATCACTAAGCCATGGCTCCAACCTATTTTACTATTTATTTTTTTCTCTCTCTCTAAAATTGTCCAGTTCATATTGGTAAAAATGTTTTGTTTGTTCATAATTAAATGATTTGTGTTGCTTTGGATTTTATGAGCCAGTTTATGATTAATCATTTTGTTCTTTCTACAAAAAGGAAGGGGAAATTCTTGCATCACTATGAGAATTATGGAGCCACCTCTAAAGACATCGCTGATTGGTTGAAAAAGTGAGTAAACTTTGTTTAAACTCTCATCATACACAGCCTCTCTTTATTCATTCTTACGCCCTTTACTATTTTAAAAGCAGTAAAGAATCGCTGTGTTTGCAAGAGGTGTGACATCTTGGACTTCTGTCTCTAGTCTCTAACATTACCCAGTGAGTGTTTTACAGGAACTGTGGTGTAAAAGATATGATGCCCACTGTAAAACACTGGATGTAAACACTCCTCTGTGCCTCCTAACAGAGATGTGATGAGGCTTTAAAACCTCTGCAGTGTCTTAACCAACTATCAAAGTGACAAAGTGAACAAAATGTACTACAGTCTTCACATCTCAGAGATTAACTTCACTAGAGCTGTGCATGCAATGCAACATGTAATTTATGGAGTGCATGAATCTTCCAGTCATACAGTGGCACAATATTTTACCTAGCAACATTAAGAGAAAAACATTCAGTGACATTGCTGATGCAGTGAAACCAGACTAGATGAACTAAACCAGATTAACATGCTGTGTCCTGAGCAGTGTTTGTAGTGTTAAGTTATGTGCTTTGGCATGACACATTAGTAGTTCTTGAGTAGTATGAGGAATTTTCTTCATATTGGAATAAAGTCTGGTCCACTTATTCTGGTCAGTAACTTCCCACTTAGACTGGAAGAGACTGTTTGATCAATATGTCACAAGACCAGCCACAGTCACAGCTTGGTTTGTATTTTCATGTTGCTTAAGGGCAGGTAAATCCGAGTTTGAAATGAAACCACTGTTAAAAATTATTTGTATTGCGAACAACATAAAAGTAGAAAGCAAGGAGAAAAAATAGAATAAGTAGAAATATATATATATATATATATATATATATATATATATATATATATTTATCAGAGACCAGTTTCATGTAACTCATTGTCAAATTTGATGGCTTGATGCCAATCTGGATCTGATTCTATTTCTGCAACTCTTTGGCATATTAACACCAAGCTCTATGTGTGTCATTATCATTTCCTGGCAGCACCACCTATTGGTCAAATGAGATAAGCAATTAATGCAAATTACAAGTGATTGTATTTTTGGATATTAACCATTTCGCTTAAAATCATCAAAAATTGTCTTTGATAACTAATTCTTTCAACATTTATTTAGCAAGGATAATTCTCCTTAGTTGCTGCTTGTGCAGTTTAATTTTAATAATATTTCACAATATTACTGTTTTTACTAGTTTCTACTGGTTTCTTTCAGTTTTTACTACTGTTTCTATTTTTGATCAAATAAATGCAGTCTGGGTGATCATAAAGACTTCTTTCATGAACAAACCTTGCTGACTCTAAACCTTCAAACAGTATGGTTACAAAAATGTTATTAAATTATGATCACTTTTAGGATGACAGATAAAATGAAAAAAGTCATCCATGGCTCCTAAAAGTTTCTAACCAGTTAGTTTGGATCAGTTATTTAATCAGCTCGCACCATGTTTGTATAAGACAGTCAAAGAAGGAACTGTGGGTGGTCAATAGTTTGTGAGACAGAAAATCATTATTGTGATTTCATAAACTATATAACAGCTGGAGCTGATTGACCAGTACAAGTGTATGTTAAGAGACTTAAATCTGTGACCTCCTGCTCTAAAAGTGCCTGCAGATGTATCTCTGGCTTGTCTTGTAGAATTAATTATGAATGAAGATAGTGAGAGTTTACCCACTGAATGCTTGTGTTTGCCAGTGTTTATCCCTGGCAAAGTTGCCTCTGGCTAGTCTTTGTTCAGCTCACGCACTTCTAGGAGACAAGCTCTTGGCTCTATCCACTCTACGAAGGAATCATTTGGGCCACACTTACATGGGCACAGGGCCTGTGAGGAGACAGATGTGAATTGCGAGCTCAGACTAGCTCTCTTTAGTCATGTGGGTGTGACCGTTCCTCACCAGATGTAGAGCTGAAATGAGTTATGAGATGTAAATTGGCAGTGTCCAACTTGGAGTTTAGGTGTCTCACATTAGTCATTTGTAGGGTTTTGAGTCATGAAGTTCAGGCCTTTGAAACAACAAAAACATTTTGACTAATGGAAATTTTTTTAACTACTGGTTTAATATGTTGCACAGCCCCCAGCCGCCACAGCCTAAAACTCCTGAGGTGCCCTGGTCTGAGTCCGCCTCGGCGGTCTTTCATCTGACCGATGAGTCTTTTGACACATTCCTGGAGGAGCATCCTTCAGTCCTGGTCATGTTCTACGCTCCCTGTGAGTATCAACAACACAGCTCTTGCAGGACTTAGGGTTTAAATGGCTTTAAAATGTTACCCTCATGTCGTTCCAAATCCATATGACTTTTATTTATTCTGTGGGATGCAAAAGGTTTTTTGTCCATACAATTAAAGTCAATGACATCCACTGTAGATTTGGACTCCATTGACTTTCTATATATGGACAAAAACTGTTGAAACTTTGTTACCTTCTACCTTTTGAGTTCCACAGAAGAGAGAAAGTTCTGCAGGTTTGGAATGACATTAGGGTGAGTAAATGCTGACATAATTTTAATTTTAGGGTGAACTTGAATTGTTAGAATTATGTTCCAGTTGTAAAAAAACAATACATTACGATTATGTTTTGGACATGTTATTATGATAACAATTATAATGTTTTGCACATGTATTAAGGCAGAACTGGTTGTAGTTTTTGAAGTACATTGGAGTATACTAAAGTACCATGGTACTGTATACATGAATGTACATTTATATACAGTATACCATGGTCCTCAATGATCCATACAGCCTACTGTCAAATATGCATATACTGTTCAATGGTTTATTCATGGGAATCCAATTACCTTTTTTTTTTTTTTTTTTTTGAGTAAATTCTAAGTTGAACCACTGTAGAGGTCAGAGAGAGACAAAAAAAAATGATGTTTTTGTTTACCAATTTTATTCTCAAATGTTTCTACCTGACACCGATTTGCTGATATTAGTAGGTTGGTAGTATGTCAGTTTCTTAGGATTGAAGGAAGATGGCTCTCAGCTTTCATACATTTTTGATCAAACATCTCTGATAGAACACATTCATTTCCTGTATGGCACAGGGTATATCCTACCAAGCCACCACTGAGCATATGTGCACATACTCTCTCTCCACATAAAAACACTGTCAAGGTACCGGATGAATTGTTTACATTCTCATCAACAAGGTCAAATGCAATATCCTTGTTTACACACAAAAATCGCTTCACATGCACTCAACTATCCAAATTCCAATGACAACATTGGCTAGGCCTCTCAATGCACATGTTTGAGTTTGTCAAAAACATAAATGATGCTTTACCTGCATCAGATTAACTAGACAAAATGCATGCTGATGCTCGCCCCCTCTCAGTGTGCAATTTCATGTGACCTGATTTTGAGTCGCCCTTAATAATTATAATAATAAACTCTTCTAGTTCTTAGCAAAAATGCAAACCATGTATGAATCAGTGACGTGATTTGTTCATATTCCCATAGTGTAAATAAATGCATATTTAATCCAGGCTTGACTAAGTGAGTTCTGGCTTATGATTACTGGAAAGGCTTTTATGATTATGTAACAGTGGAAGTATAATTTCTTTCCAGATGAGTGCTGTTTGTGATTATGATTGACATGTTTTAGTCTTTTATGGATATTGAGTGGTTGTTTTTGTGCTTTGTCAACCATGCATGACAAAAAACCTTAAACCGGCCTGAGATGGTTTGCTGTTTTATGCTGATTTGGCTAGTTTGTTGACCTCTCAGCCTGGTCAAGTTAGTGTTTAGCTGTTCAGGTACCCAAAACCTCTCTAAAACTGTCAAACCAGGCCAGCCATTAAACATTTAAAAATGTTCAGCAGCCATTACGGTTATTATTAATATGCTGATTTGGTACACAAGAAGCTCAAGATATCACAATTATTCTCATAATTAAGTAGTTATACTATCAAATCTGTTGATTGGGAGCTGATCAGATGTCATTATTATCTTAAGTGCACATAAACTTCAAAGCACTACTGTAAACATTTAGTAAAAACATTTTCACACAATTTCTTTTTTCACTTTTTTTTCCAGGTTTATTATGTTTAAATAAATCCTATTCTAATTGTCTTCATTGTGATGGTTTTTAGGGTGTGGCCACTGTAAGAAAATGAAGCCGGAGTATGATGAAGCTGCTGAGATCCTCAATAAAGAGCCAGATGTGAGTTCCTTGATTTGAATTCTCTCACACATAGGGAATAGATAATGCTCATATATTTGCTTGTCATAAAATTCAAACAGACTTTGCAAAAGACAACATGGAGGCAACGGAACTCCTGTGAACTTAATGAAATGGTTCTAGGTGTGTAATTGTCGCTTTGAGGCATTTCTCGTAAAAAGTGTGTCCAATTGACTTAATTAAAATAAGCCCACTGTAATTTTCCATCATCCTAGACAATTTGATAACACCTGGTGGCAAATCCAAAAATGTTTTACTCTTTCAACCTTCGATTCAACATTTCAATACTTGCATGACTTGCATGGTAATAGCATGAGACATATACAGTTCACGAACATCTCTGGCCATGTTGTGTGAGTGGTGTGTTTCTCATTTTCCGGGTGTGTCCGCAGTACTGGCTCCGTTCTCTAGTCCATAGTTGCAGGCCAACTGCAGTCACCAGAGCCTTATAGTTGGAGTATTTATCTAATTTTCCTTTTCCTCTGTGCCGTCCCTCTAGCCTTCAGCTTGGAGTTACTCGGAGTGATGCTCTTCCCAGAGTTCAATAATGACATGTTATGCATTATCTAATGCATGCTCTAGTCCTCACATCTTCTCCCCTGAGAGAGCTGAAGTCATTTATTTCTCTCATTCCTTGCACTTACAGCCCTTACACACCGAGTACACGTGTCAAGTTTTTTTTTTTTTAAGCATTTTCAATTTGCATCTTGCTGAGACTTCGAAAAAAGGATGTTTAATGTGAATATAAGAATGTAAGACGGGGGTTACGAATATGACATTTTGTAAGTGGATGGTGGAGAAATTCAAGCGGCCATGCTTATCTCTCAAGTGTGTTGTTGAAATGCAGTGACGTTACTTTAATGAGATGTGTTTGTGTATTTGCTGTCAAGTAGTTTGGTTTGCATACACTTCTAATTGGCTCACAGCTCTGATAGCTGTCCATAGATTATTTGGCCCTTGCAGGGTTGGTGCCTGAACTCGAACACAAATCCTTTGTTTGTGATAATGACCAAGACTCTCATCATAAATATAAAGTATCCCACTGACAGATGTGTGCAAATAGAGGGAGTTAATTGAGTTTAAGCTGAGGAAACATTCATAATGACAGTCTATTTTGCAGCTTTATAATGGTGGAAACAAAGCTGTGCCAAATTGTGCTGTCATTTCATCAAAAAAGCTTGCTTGTTGTCTCTAGAACTTCAACAACAAATTGATTGCATTTAAACCGGGATGTCATAAATCTGTCTAAATAATAAGCCTTTGTGTAAATATAATTTTCTGCAATTTGTGTGCTTGACACTCAAAGTGTTTGTTTCCTTGCAATAGTGCTCGTTGTGTCTCATTTGACAAAGATATATTTCTCAAACAATCTAAATGTGCTGGATGCACAATGCTTACGTTTTTTTTTATTTTTCACATTAATTAACAGGTTAACTTTAACATTCCTAATTTAAACCAGTTAAAGAGATTAACATATTCTGTTTTTATTCAAAGAAAGTGGTTTTAAAATCTATGGTTTGAACATGAATTTAAGGTAACTGATTCCTATATCTCCTTTCCTGAGCTTCAGAAATCATTTAATAAATATTCATCTCATCTACTCCACCTACAGGAGGACCCTTCAACCACAGAACACGATCAATATTAAAATGGCAACTCAGATTGCCTCATGATTTTAATTAAGTTGTGAATAGACATTTGAAACCTAATGAATTCCATAATTGCTGGAAAGTTTTTAGTGAGTGATTTGGGTTAAAAATGAGCGTCTCCGATCAGCTCGGCTAACAATGTTCAACATTTAGGATCAGTATTAACACACAGTATGGTGTGTTTTTTAAGCTGAAAGTATCTTTGTATATTCGTCTTGTTTCAGAGCCCAGGTGTGTTGGCAGCAGTGGATGCCACCATTCACAAGTCCATCGGAGAGCGCTTCAAAATCTCAGGCTTCCCAACAGTGAAGTACTTTGAAAAGGGGGAGGAGAAGTTTACACTTCCTCATCTACGGAGCAAAGACAAGATCATCGAGTGGCTGCAGAAGTGAGTTGAACTGCTGTTCAGTGATTTGCTGACCATCAGCATGGGAAATTAAATTATATCTATATTAATTCAGTAAGTTGTTGCAACGAGATATTCTGTTATTATTAGTTTCTATTTTTATTTTTATGTTTTTAGTATTATATTATTATTGCATTTAAATAATGGTTAGGCCAGTTAAATATTTGGCATATGAATAGATTTATAATCGTAATAGTAATAATAATTTATTGTTAATATTTTTGCATAATTTTTTTATTTATTATTATTGCATTCTGCCCTCTTCCTCTACTTTTCCTATAAAAGTGTAAAAAAAAAAAAAAGGGCCTTGGAAAATATGCTGTTTCTGCAATGCATTAATGTTCAAAACCGATAAAACACAATGGCTGTTTTTGACTGGATGTGGTTGTTTATGTAGGTGGATGGAGGTCTACATGGGTACATGCTTGTTTTTGCATTCATTTATTTCTTCACACGTTGTAATATTTATTTCTGATGGAGGTGGATGTAGCGCTCCGATAAGGTCAGGTACAGGTGGGGCAGAAATTGCTTTTTGCTGAGCTGCACATCCTCTTTGCAGTCTCTTAACTCTATAAATAGTCAGGTCTATTATAAATGCTAAAAATGTGTCCAAGTGCCCACTTTGTGGTTATGTTTTTATGTTAAAGTGGTAACTGAATGTCACCTAGTTAGAACAAGTATTAGACTTCTGGAAAAAAAATAGTGAGAGTGCAGAATTGTTTGAAGGGGCTACATACATTTGACCTTGAGACGTTTTTCACGCATTACTGAACTTCACTCTTAAGAGGGCCACTTAAATGACAGGGGTTCAGTCGATATGAACATGCTCTTTGAAAACACACACTGACTGATTCTAAAGAGCGACCTGCGTGTGTGCTGGGAGCTTGAGAATTTACTTTTATACTGATTGACTATTTGGGATGTGTTTAACGGAGCTTGACTACAATCAATCACTGCTAAACTGACCTCTCAGTGGAAGAGCTTGCCCTTGCTTTGATCCTAGAGCAGTCCTTCTGTGCAGGCATCCGCTATGAGTTTAAGTGCCATCTCACAGGTCCCAGAACAGCAGGGCCAAGTTTGTTGTCAGACTCGTGGCAAATACTGAAGATTTGTAGTCATACAATATGATAATGCCAAGGGACATAGGAAGTCAGGAGAGCCCAAGTTTGGGTTTTGTTTAGTCCTGAGGTGCAGTCATGTTTAAAAAAAATTATTGCGCAACATGCATATAAAGTGGCCTCAAAAAGCATTAGCATTGCAGTAACAAAATGTCAAATCATATATATACAGTACAGACCAAACGTTTGGACATACCTTCTCATTAAAAGAGTTTTTTTCATTTTCATGACTATGAAAATTGTAGATTCACACTGAAGGAATCGAAACTATGAATTAACACATGTGGAATTATACATGGAATTATATACATACCAAAAAATGTGAAACAACTGAAAATATGTCATATTCTAGGTTCTTCAAAGTAGCCACCTTTTGCTTTGATTACTGCTTTGCACACTCTTGGCATTCTCTTGATGAGCTTCAAGAGGTAGTCACCTGAAATGGTCTTCCAACAGTCTTGAAGGAGTTCCCCGAGAAATGCTTAGCACTTGTTGGCCCTTTTGCCTTCAGTCTGCGGTCCAGCTCACCCCTAAACCATCTCGATTGGGTTCAGGTCCGGTGACTGTGGAGGCCAGGTCATCTGGCGCAGCACCCCATCACTCTCCTTCTTGGTCAAATAGCACTTGATGCCTTCAGTGTGACTCTACAATTTTCATAGTCATGAAAATAAAGAAAACTCTTTGAATAAAAAGGTGTGTCCAAACTTTTGGTCTGTACTGTATGGATATATACACACACACACCATCATACAAAAGTTTGCCGTCAGAGTGATTTATGAAAAGAAAAAAAGGCTATACCAAGGCTGGACACAAAAAAAATAATACTTTTGTTATTACAGAATTTATTTTATGTAATTAAATGAAATTCTGGCTTAAATGTCAAATACTTTGGCAGCCGTTTAGTTTTTCTGAACTCATGGGTGTAAGTCTAATTACATCAGCATTTTATTCAGTATATTAAAGTGATTATGAAAATTTTCACAGTGATCTAACTTGGCTGTGAGTGTTACAGTTTTCTGAGATGTCAGTCTTACAGCTTACCTATTTAATCACAGGCTCTTTCTCTCAGTCCCCAGGCCCCACCTCCTCCAGAGAAGTCTTGGGATGAGATGCCTTCCAGCGTGAGTCACCTGGGAGCCGAAGATTTCAGGGAATTTCTGAAAAAGAAGAAACATGCCTTGGTCATGTTCTATGCTCCATGTAAGCCTTCTGTTCTTTCAAAAATACTGCTACTGTAGTTTTGGTCTCAAAGCACGTATCCAGGCTTTTCATAAACCTTTTAGCATTATAGGAAAATGAATCAGAATTCTGTTGCATTCTCCTGAAGCACTGAAATGTGCAGGTGGCGTAACATCTGCCAAATGGCACGATAGCTTACTACATATAGCTATTACCATATTTATAATAGGATACAATAGTTAAATATGATGTATATTTCTGATATGGTAAAAAAAAAACATTTTAAATGTTTAGGCTCGAGGAAGCAAAGGGAGATTTAATTACGTTTATCTCTTCTTCCTCTGTTATTATTTGTGAAGACAGACACGTTTAATGTAATTCATTATACAATTCATAAAAGCTGTATAGTTCTTTTTTACATATTCTTCCATAAAGAATATATTTTACAAAGAATAGTGTCTTACACAAACACGTCAATAAGCAAGACAAAAGTGACAATGGCAAGAAAAGGAAAGGCAAACAACCATGATGGATAAGATTTTTGTCCTGCCATGAGTGATTTACACACACACACACACACACACACACACACACACACACACACACACACACACACACACACACACACATATATGTAAGAAAGTTCATATGACAAGACTGAAGCTTGTTTCTCTTGTATATTGTACATCTGTGACAAACAGCCCCAGATAGTAGCTATTCATTGTGACACTCTGGCCGACCAGTCGTCAGGTCTGGGCATTGTCACTAGCAAGAGAGCGGCGATGAGCAACAGCCAATGAAATTGCAAGAAGAGGACTAGACAGTGGGAAGCAGGAGCCAAAAACCAAACATCAAACTGCTGCCCACGTCTCCCCAACACTGTCTCATCTTATTGGCATTCAGCTCATTTTCTCCTTTTTCTTCCTTCATGTTGTTTGTTGACATGTTGTCAAGAATGGCAGTGTTGCTATGTGCTTGCATTTGTGTGCAAACAAATCTCAGGATCATAGGAATAGACAGGGAGACTGATCTTGTAATTTGATGCACGTTCTCTGTCGTTCATTGATTAAAGTTTGTACCAACATGACATAAAACAATGTTTTGTAGTGTACTTGGCCTTACTAACTCCTATACTTGTTAAAATATATCCAGATGCATTGCAGTAATGAAAATTGATGGGAATGTGTACTTAAGTTAAAATACTACAAACATTAAGGTCCCACTTTCTGTGCATTATTTATTTATTTTAGTATATATGAATTATATAATTGTGTAATTCATTTAATTATGTATTTTGGGATTATGGATATGTTTTCCCCCTTTAAATAACAGCTGACTTGTGCTAAAATTTGCCTTGCTCATTGGACTTTTTTCTGTCTAAGCAACACCACTGTTGTTCGTGCACACATTTGAGAACATAATTTCAAATTAATATTCCTTTTTTTGTTCACATAACTGAGGCTTGTAACTTAATTGCAGAATGAAGTCCATGAACAATGCTGTAATTGATTGGCATTAGACTGTATTGTGTCATACTCCACATCTACTGACCTCTCAGTCTCACTGGATCCCTTAATTACAGCTTCTTTTTAGGTGTAATACTAACGGAAATGACAAGCGTAGCTTTTGTATTGGGTATTAAAGACTCTTAATCAAAATACAAATGATGGTGTGAATAGTGCCCATTTAAAACAAAGCTATGCAGAGCTTTATTGAATGATTACATCAGTGTTGCTTTGTTCTGGTGAACGGCACCATTTGATGAACGCGAGAGTGGGCAGCTTTCATCGCTGTGAATGATAATGATAGGGGATGTCTTCGCATTTGTACAGAACTGAAGGTTTAAATGCCTAGCTACCCTGATAATAGTGGTAACTCTCTGGAGCGAGCATGATAGTTGAAACAAGATGTTCTTCTCAGAGGTTATCGAGCGGACTCGAGGGCTTTAGTTCGCACAATCCACATCCCTTATGTCAGATGTCAGTGTCAAGTCAGTACACCGCCAGTGCATTCTGGGAATGTCTAGGGAGCAAACGTTTCAGTGCGCTGGACTGATTTTGACACTTGGACCGCCCTAGAAATTGTTCCCAGTGCAACAACAACTGAACTAGAAAGTCGATTGAAACGCATCCCAAATTTCTTTTTGCATATGATGAAAAATGATTATGCGCTGTTATTTTAAGTACGCTTTGACTTCGTGATTAGCGTATCTAGCTGGGCACTGAGACAGACTCGCATCGACCTCGCATGGGTTTGGAGGCCTGCCCAGCCTTTCTTCTCCTCATATAATGGCAACATGAGCCAAAAGGGAAGGTACACAACTTTATGCTCCATTATTAAATTATTAAATGTTGAAACATTTAACTCCAAATGCCATGCATAATTTATAAGAATAACACCCTTAGCATCAAAACCACCTCATAAGAACTTGATAGAAATTAAAGTTTAGGAGTTATGACTATGGAGGGTAGAAACTCTTGCCTGTTTTTTAGTAAATTTGATGGACACATATTGCCTCAGGAAAGCCCCAGCTGGGCCGTCTATGAAAATAATAAAGTGACTCTTGACGTGCTATAAAGTTGAATTCTGTCCGTTTAACCTGCTATATGCAGGCAGTAATAGATTACGTGCGTATTTGTTTTTCTTAAGTTATTGTCATGTAAGTCATGTCTTTTTATTTGTAAAGAATTCCGTCATTGTGTTCTTTTATTTTGCTTTAGTATTAATCTCTGTATTCATCTGTTTGTGAACGCTGGGATATATCACCTCTTGCCATTTGTTCTCGGCATTATAAGGTGAGACAGCTCGATGAATACTTACTGTATATCTTACTGTTTTCCCCAGGGTGTCCGCACTGCAAGAACGCCGTCCCTCATTTCACCACAGCAGCTGAGCTGTTCAAAGAAGACCGCAAGGTGAGGCTCAACACCATTAAGGAGATTTCCAGCCACTCTAAATAACAAACCATTTCAATTGACTCCTAGGTTCTGTCAAGTGAAATCAAGCTCTCCCTCTCTCATTCAAACAGCCTTCACACATCCTAGAATTGAATCTCTTTTCATCTCCAGAGCGTTCGCAAGTTCTTCAATGTCATAGTCACTGTGTGTCTGACGCTGTTGACTTTCAATCTTCTACCTCACTTGTTATCCGTCTAGTGTTTCTCTGTTGATTTTTATATTATAGAGTGAGGCAGACGATGCTGCCTTGGCCATGTTTTATCAGATCAAGTCACTACAAGACTTCTTTGCCCCTTTAAAGACTTCTGTTGGTGTGTGGATGCTTATGGCTTGTGGCAGAATTGTATTTGGATATTTTAGGTTTATGGAATGTTTTTGAAAATAGGCTGATTTACCTACTTAGTTAAACACTTGAGTTTTACCATTTTCGAAAGCATTCAGCTGATCTCTGGGTCTGGCAGTAGCACTTTTAGCTTAGCTTAGCATAGATCATTGAATCTGATTAGACTGTTAGCTTCTCGCTCAAAAATGACCAAAGAGTTCTGACATTTTTCGTATTTAAAATTTGACTCTTCTGCAGTTACATTGTGTACTAAGGACAATAAAAAGTTGCGATTTTTTAGGTCGATATGGCTGGGAACTATAATCTCATCCCGGCGTAATAATCAAGGAACTCTGCTGCCGTACTATGGGTGCAGCAGGCGCAGTGATATCACGCAGTGCCTGAAAATAGTCCCTAGCTAGTTTGTGTTGTTGCAGAGTGGCTGGGGATTATTTTCAGGCACTGTGTAATTTGCTGGGATCTGTGGCATTTTGTTTCAAACTAGGTGAAAATTTAACACATGAAGGCCAACAAGCTTAAGTATTGTAGTGTGCTTGGCTTAACTTTAAAATTCACACATTGCATTCATTTTGACGAGTGCCGATGTTTCACACTTCAGACACGTCTCGCTGAGTAACACTCATCTCAGGCTTCTACACGCTAACATTTCATCATTCTCTAAATCTTTCCTTTTTCTCCCAAAACTTCTTTGAAAGTATCTGTCTCGCTTTTGGATCTTCAGAGGCCTTTAAAAACATTTCCTTTGGCTTCTTTAACAGCAGACATTTATCACTGGCCATAAGACAGTGATGTTGAATTGTTATTTGCAAATGTCTATAATTCATCAGGCACAACGTCAGTCCTCTTCAATTTCCCTGTTGCTCTTGAGTTTAGACTTGCGCATAATGGTTAGTCAGATGGACTGCATTTGGAAATTGACTTTGCCAAGATTCAAATGGAGCCAGTTTAGTTTTTTTGTCTTAGATTTTGTGCTAACGCCCTTAAAGATATTATTAAAAACAGATACTGTTTGTCTGAAGACTAAAAGCTCTGTTCATTAAGCTCCATCTGCTGGTTTTTCCAAAGAGTGAGCCACTTCACAGCATCCTTTAATACACAGCGAGTTATTTTTCCCGCATGCAAAATACTCTTCTGTCGTTCAGTCATTGCATCTTTCATATGAGACCACATGACCATCAGAAGCTTTTTATTATTCACACATTATATCATGGGGCTATTGAATGCTTGATTCAGATTTGTTGACAAACATTCTAAAGTGTGCAATTATTTATATACAGCTATGAAATGGTTCCTGGTTATGCGACCATATTACAGTTACATATCACTTTGCCCAAATGTTTTTAGCTACTTCGAATGTCCTTCCAGCCTAAAACAGCAAATTAACCAAAACCCACAAAGACTGACCAAGAAAACAATTATGACAAACAATAGGACAAGGATTCCATGTTATTCCCCAATAAATTACCTTTTTATCTATGGAAAGCACACTTTTTTTTCTTCTCTCTCTGTCTCTGCATGCACAAACATACTAGCTATGTTTCCATCCAAAGTTGCAAATTTAACTTATTGGAATATTGCCTAAACTATTTGCAAATAAAGCACTGTTTATGTCCAATGAGTCAAAGGGAACAAACTTGTCACTGACACTAAAGTAGGAGCAGCCACTAAATACAGTACTTTTCATAGATAATAAATAACTTGCAAACAGTAGCATAACATAACAGTATTTAAGAAGCTGTGCGATGAGATTGGTCCGCTGGTTAGTCAAGTTATGCTGTACCATCGTACAGTCACATGACTTTATTGTTGCATGTGCAGGAATTTATTTGATTAGTTTCCTTCTCCTTTTATTCACATTAACTCTTTTTTGCACAAGACAAAAAACACCTAAAGTGTGTGAAATCTCTTTTTGCAAAATACGTTGGTTTTTTTTATTGGCTTTCCCATCACTCGTTTCTGATGCAGTACTTCAAAATGTGCATAAAAACACAGTGATGGAAGCATAGCTACTGTACAAACACACAATCACACACACATTTGCAAGCTCTAAAAAGACATCTTGAAATTATCAACATAGGCTTGGGATGAGATGAATAAGAAAAAAGTATTTTAAAGTTGAACGATGTCTTGGGGTGTGATAACCGTGGTATATGTGAAATTGATTGACTCTGGACCGTTCAATTATTGAAAAATAATGCATTTTTCAATAATTCAACTGGCTACTGTCAATTATTCCTTAGTTTATATCCTGTATATGGAACTGCTCACTCATTCACTCATCCATTATTCACTAGTGAATACTATACTTCACTATATAGAAAAAAGCTGAGGGAAAATGAGTTACATATATCAAGGACTCCCAAGAACAATTCCAGTCTCACCTCTCATACTGAAATGAATTTCCAATTTTTTTTATTTATGAACTTTTTAGGATGTTTACAAAGATAAAGAATATAAGGAATAGACAGAAACAGAAATTTAAAGATGGACAGAGTTTTGACATGCAAGCCATATTTTAGTAAATAATGTGGATGGAAATGTATATGAGGGCTTTTTCCAAATCATCTTGCCTTAATTCCAATAAAAGTTAGTGCAATAGTAGTAAAGATTAGATAAGATTAGGGTACCTCAAAAATTTCATTCAAACCCCACATATGGATTTAGTTTGGATTGGGTTCACTTTTCAGACTACAAAGAGTTGAATATGCTAAACAATCAGATTTTGCTTTTCTTAGGATTCCCCAATATGCCCATCAATTTTTATTCATTGATGCATCATGTTAATTCAAGTGCAGTTCAGCAAAAGGTAAGGTTGAATTTGAAAATAAATGTGACCCTGACACTCTAAGAAGGAGGTTTGTTTAATTGTATCAAGAGTTTGTGTTTCTGGTTCCACTTAGAGTCCAATTATCTCCTGGTTCCACTGTTTATCCTCTGTTCTCATTAGTGTTCATTTCCTTTATGTACAGTGCATTAGTAAACATCTTGAATGGCCTTCTAGCAGAAAAAGGGCTTAGAACCTCATTCCTTCAATTCTTAATATAAAGCCTCTTTGCACTCTGTTGTTTCTGCTTGACTATTAAACAGTTTTTTTGTAGTGAAAGCTAACAGATGCAGTCCAATTAAATACAACATACATCAATTGTGGAAAAAGGCTAATGGTTTAAAGCCTAGTCTTGGTTCAGATGTTTTTTGTTGACCTGTTTTAACTTAATACCTCCAAATGGAAATAACTTATCCTCTGTAATATTCATGAACTCACTGGCCGTTTCATTTCCTGTGTGCAATGACCTGGGCTCTTTCTCTGTGAGGTTGATAATTACTCTCTGAGAAGGATCTCTGTACCTTTGTGAATGACCTTTTGTTTTTTTTTGTTTTTTATACCTCATCCATCTCATAAACCACTCTCTGTAAACACGAAATCCAGAGTTTCGATGAGTCTTATGTTGCTTATATCTGCTTATTGGTGAGGTTTTAGAAAAATCAGTCAAGTGCCAAGAGGGTTTTCCACCAACACGAGGATCGATATTAGAATTTGCTGGCAAACAAATGAACAAGTTGTATTGAATAAGAGTGAAAATACTACATGCCAATTTCACTAGATGAATTCATTCGTATATCGGCAAACATGGTTGCCATGAAGATAAATATTTAATTATGCAAAGAAGGCATTTTGTTTTCACTTTTCGAGTGATAAAATGCACTGAATACCATTTGGCAGGACTACAATATGCCTTGACAGCATCTCTTTTTTTTAGTCGAGAAAAAAAAAGACTAAAATATGCCGTTCATCAAGAGACATTTATGATTCATTTGTTTTGTGTTCCGCTAACTGCCGTCCTCCGATATCCTCAGCATAAATCTTTGCTCTTGTTTTAATGTTGGGGTGTTTGTTATATTATTTTATCCTACGCTGCTTTGAACGGCCTTTCTTGACAGGAATGTATTACTCATTTTTCATTACCCTATAAAAACGGAAGGCTAAATTCAGGACGTAGGGGTGCAGCGAGCGAAACAGTTCAGTCAGTGCCAAAGCAGCTGTGCTGTTAGATTTCACAGTTACATTTTCACACATTAAAATATCTACTCCAAAGGGCATAGAAGTTTGATTTTAGGTGCTATTGCCTGTCAGCTTCAGGGTTTTTATATGTTGATGTCATTCCTTCTTAATTGTTTTTGCCATATCAGAAGGTTTATATACAAGCCAATGGCCATCAAGAAGATTCAAATGCGCTGCCATGAAGTTTTATGGATTATTGAGTAGTGTTTTACATCTCTGTAAATTAGCCCAATAGAAACCCAAATGTTCAGTTCAGTCCATACACTTTGCAATACATATCAGTGCAGTTAGGCTGTTTGATTGAAAATGTGTTTCAAATATACAGCTTTCTCTAGGGAAAGTAAATCCTCCCAGGAACTCAATGGACAATGGGTCTCCAAGGGCTAATGAACGTAAACAATGAAACCATGATCAGACAGCATAATTCCTCATCACACACTACATCCTTCACAACTCTCAAACTCATGCCTTATTTACTGTTAAAAAAGTGCTTTTATGTTTCCAATAAGTCTTGATAGATGCAAGCACAGCTCTGTACATATCACATAACCATTGTAATACTATGTGAATGATACAGCATACTTGGGGGAAGTAAGGGTATTTAATCTGACAGAACTGTTTCATGTCAAAATAATTATGCTTTAATTCCTTTCAGATTGCATATGCTGCAGTGGACTGCACAAAGGGACAAAACCATGAGTTGTGTAAACAGGAGGGGGTTGAGGGCTACCCGTCATTCAATTATTACAATTATGGGAAGTTCAGTGAGAAATACAATGGGGAAAGAGGGGTAAGTGCTCTTCAATGTGATTTTTATTTAAGACAGTGGCCCTATTAAGAAAAACATAATGTATGAATGTTATTGCATATGACAGAACATCAAAGTTGAAATTTTAGATCAAAGAAAGCACAAGCACACTTTTCAAGAAAAATGCTTGATGGGTTTGAAATTATAAGTATTGGATCATGATTGAGATGATCCCGTTTCATAGCAGCGCGACGGGGAAAATAATCGACACACAAAACGAAAAAATTTAGGGATATTCTATTAGGGATCAATTGTTTTGATTGAAAAACATTAACACGCTGATCATTCACACTGAATTTTTGCTTTCAGTGTAAAAAGCCCTTAATTTATTTGCAAATGCCACCTTTATTTTGTCTTGGTTAATCTACAGTGGTTCTCAAACCTTTTACAGTGGCATATCCCCTGGGGCATTTAACATTCTTCTGTGTACCCCATCTCTTCCGCTTAGACCACAGTCACACCTTTTCATTTAAGGGACAATATTTACCCCTTGAATTGAGTCACAGGTGCATTTTTAACTTTAGAGGCAATGTTTTTCTAGCCTTATTAATTGAATGCCATGTTTTATTTTATATTCTTAAAAATGTAAAAGTTGAAAAAAAAAAACTAATTTTACATAATTTTACACAACATAGCTGTAGACACACCAACTCTATTGCAGATTAAATTGGAAAATTATTTTTTTGTTGCAAAATATAACAAAAATATTGACTATATTGTGTTAAAAATGTAGTCTACATTTTAAATGTAAATTCATTTAATATTAAAAAATTTTGTTTAACTGTTGTATAAAATCAATGTCACATTTCCAGTTGTTTGAATATTTAGGTAAAATTACATTTTGCTTGTCAGAAAAACTAGGTTTTAATGTTACTTTAAGATGGAGTAGAATTAAATGAATGCCAAAACTTAGCATTTTATTTGCGTACCCTCTCTATCACGTCACATACCCCCGGGGTACACATATCCCTGGTTAGAGAACCACTGATCTAATACAATGACATTCATTTGACATGCTTTTTAATGCATTTATCTTTAAGTATAATAATATATATAATATTATGAGATGAATGATTTTTCATTTCTCACTTACACTGTCTACCCCTTACAGGAAGCTGGCTTTACTGGTTTCATGAGAAATCTCAGGGGCCGAGACCAAGAGAAAGTGGGCAAGCGGAAGGAGGAGCTCTAATAATGTGGGTGTGGTTCCTATAAATGGGATGAGCCTAAAATTGCACTGTGACTTGGGCAGGGACATCCCAGCACTGATGCCACAGACTTGAAACCTCAGCTAAAAAGGCTATTTTTTTAATACAGCTGTGCCCTTATGTTTGTTATACCAATGTACAACCATCAGACAACTTACAACTTTCTGTTTTGTTTTGTTTTAATTTCCTCAGACATTTTGTGAAATTGTTTCCAAATACTGTGACTTCAGTTACTGAAATACACACCTGAAATCTATGCAACACTGGGCCCTCACTCGCCAGGGTCCCATACATGTGATGGGGGCTGGTGTTTAATGGAGAAAACCAGTTATCGCCATGATACATTGCCATCACTCCCATTCCAGTGAGGAGTAATAATGTGTACAATCGCATCTGCAAATATTTTTGTACCAAAAAAAAAAAAAAAAAAGGAAAAAATGCTGTATGACATCATGGTTTTGGGAGTAAAAAAACAAGATGGAGAAAGTTGTTGTAGATGAAATTTGTGGCCTTAAATGTTTGAATAACTGTCGTCCAAATATTTTACTCTTTTCAAGAATTATAGTACTAGGGCCAAAATACAAGAGCAAATACAAGGACATGCATTCAAGCAAGTAGTTTTTCCCTCATGTTTTATTGTCAGTTATCAGAATAAAATGACGTAACAAAACTGGAAATGCCAAAAAAAAAAAACATTTTAGATTGAAACCATATTTCAGAATTAATTCCTAGCAGTTTAATCCATGAAAATTTCTGGGCCCTTCACATTCCATTGTAAGTTAATGTTTCTGCTTATTTTAAAAGTCTTGTCTGGTTTAAATGTCTAGCCTGGTTATGTAGTTTCTGATTTACATTTCTGTTCTAAATCTATAATACACATGGACTTTTCCTCTTCTTAGCATGGGAATGGTGATGATGAATGACCATAGATAATGTCTTCATTTATGCGGGAGCAGGATGGTTTGCTTTAAGGTATGCTGAGTGATGCTCAATTAATATGTCTCAATGGTTTAAACCGTGTAGTGCTGGAGCTCCTTGCCAGATGTTGGCACTCTTAGTGATGACTCCACTATTGTGATTGTGGAAAACTCTCTGCTCTAGGCAGTATAAATATTTAATGGTCTTGTAGCTGAACTTTTGTTGTATAATTCAGAAGGTTGGTTCGTTTCATTATAAATAATGTTCTCAGGGATAGCGAAACACAATTGAAGAGCACTATCGCTCATCGTAATTTGCAATCCAGTTGGGTGTTCTCTATTCACGTCGCCGAATTATGAATTGTTTACATGTGTCTTCGGGAGATGGAACACGGAAAAAAAAAATCATTGAACAGGAATTTAGTTTACATTTCCTTGCCAAATTTGTGGCAAGAAATATTGAATAAAACATGAGTCAAGAAACGCTGATGCATAGATGTCAATTATATGCAAGATAATGGCTTCAAGTTCAAAATACTGTCTGTAAGGTTAAAGCGGGATCACATGCTGAATTTGTATCATGTAGCTAAACGTAAAAGGGTCCTTTTGAGGGGAAGCATACAGATATCTTGCCAGAACATGTTCAATAATGGTCCAGAATGACAGATGTATTTGATGAAAGCTTGCACAGATTTGTCTCACTACTTGCAACAACTGTGAAGACATGGTTTGCTTGTGCATTGACATTTTCATCAATATTTGGATGGTCATGGGCCTTCACCTAGTTCCTCTGAGTTATTCTCTTGAAAGGTCTGCTTTGTCTTATCCCAAAGGTCTGTGGAATGTGGGAGCTACAGTACCACAATGCCAAGAACTCACTGTCGACTTTATTTTTTTGTGCCCAGCCATATGTACAGTTTTGCTGCATTGAACACAATGCAAAATAAAAGGCATACATTTCCAAAAACTATTGTCAAAATTATTCAAATAACATTATGAACATTACTTCTTAATTGGTAATGAACATACTACTGCAAAAAATGTTAGATTTCAAATTTTTTTCAAATCTAAACTGGGTTGAAATGGAGTGTTTCACTATTACATTCACCCCAGGGGGTGATGGTGAAAAAATCCATAGACTTAAAGATATATCAGAATATTTTACAATAGAGATATATAATATCTTATAATTGAGACGTAGGCAACTGCACAACAACATGCTAATATTGCTTTACCCAAAAAATAATAAAACCCACATTGCAATGCTTGGCACTATGCCATTTTTTTACGATGTTTTGCACAGAAAGGCAAAAAAAAACTTTTGCTGGACAAATACAGACTAGTTTGCAGACACCACATTTATTTTTTGTTTGAAAGTTGTCTGCAATAAGGCCACACATACTTGATGTAATTTTATTTTTTTACTTCCCTGAAAGTAGGATAATAGTAAGTGCACACATGCTTATCAGATATCAACTTTTATCATACTATATGAAAACAGGACGTCAGACCACCAGAAGCCAGTTATTTTGGAGTTGGTCTTTTTCGTTTCACTATTTAGGGAAATATGGAAAGATATGTCACTGCTTTTGAAATTAATGAGAAAATTAGTCTTCCCCTGCTGTCATTTAGCATCTCTGCTGTTTTGGTGACTACAACAGAGTACAACAAATAAATTGCCTGATGAAACTGTGAAAACAAGCAATACTGTGCTCTTCCGGAGTAATTTCTTATCAAACTTTTCTGTCAGGCTATTTACGGAAGTCTTCCTGGACTAATTCTGTCATGATCTCAAACGAGCCAAGCCCTTTGCCATCTTACTGCACAGGAGCCCTTGTAAGAGGCATGAGCTTTTTGCCAGATTGAAAACACGAGGGATGAGTCACTGTTGGACATTTAAATGGCTGCCCGTGGAGAAACACCTGCTGATGAAATGCATGTGTTGTCAAGTGCAATACGCAACGGTTTAATGGTTTGGAGAATAGGGTGGTTCCATCAAAGTTACATGGAGGAAGCTTACTGAGGGTGCAGGCTATTACATTTATCTGGATGCACCACTACATGTCAGAACCAGAGGTAAAAGGAGGACAAGAAAATGCCAGCATGAACGGAAGTTAAGAATTTGAAGATAAATACACATTACACCGTGTGTAATACAGACATTGGGTGATGCCAAATGTTAATAAAGCATATCCCATCTCACTGACCTTAAACACCCAGGAGGAGCTGTCATAATCCAGACATGGCCTGTCAACCACCTTTCTTTATCACCAGGAAATTGTTTGCCAGTCCAGACTGAATGCAGGCCAATAATTTGTATCTGTCAAGCACATAGCAACTTCATAACACTGGCAAAAAACTTTCTGCTATAGAAGAACCCTTTCACAAGAAAAAAAAAACAAAAAATCAAATGAGCTGATAACAAAAATAAAATGCATAATGTAATTTAAATCTTTAAATTAGTATATTAATATATATATATTTATGTGTGTGTTATAACCTGTGTGACTGAGTCGTTAGATTAACTCATTGGCATGTGAGATTCAAGAAATACATTTTATGCTGTTGAGTGGAAACAAACAACTATTATTCATAATTGCTTGGTTCCATTTAAGCAAAAGTAAGTTATGATTTACTTACATTTTAGTTAGTTACAATATTGCGGCTACTTTGTCAATTTTCGCTCCGCCAATAAAAATAGTTCCAAACAAAGCAAATCGACTGCTGGCATCGAACGAATCCGTGTATGAAAGAATCAGTTGAGTCAAGTCAAGTCACCTTTATTTATATAGCGCTTTAAACAAAATACATTGCGTCAAAGCAACTGAACAACATTCATTAGGAAAACAGTGTGTCAATAATGCAAAATGATAGTTAAAGGCAGTTCATCATTGACTTCAGTGATGTCATCTCTGTTCAGTTTAAATAGTGTCTGTGCATTTATTTGCAATCAAGTCAACTATATCGCTGTAGATGAAGTGACCCCAACTAAGCAAGCCAGAGGCGACAGCGGCAAGGAACCGAAACTCCATCGGTGACAGAATGGAGAAAAAAAACCTTGGGAGAAACCAGGCTCAGTTGGGGGGCCAGTTCTCCTCTGACCAGACGAAACCAGTAGTTCAATTCCAGGCTGCAGCAAAGTCAGATTGTTCAGAAGAATCATCTGTTTCCTGTGGTCTTGTCCTGGTGGTCATCTGAGACAAGGTCTTTACAGGGGATCTGTATCTGGGGCTCTAGTTGTCCTGGTCTGTCTTTCAGGGATGTAGAGGTCCTTTCTAGGTGCTGATCCACCATCTGGTCTGGATACGTACTGGATCCGGGTGACTGCAGTGACCCTCTGATCTGGACACAGACTGGACCTGGTGGCTACGGTGACCTCGGAATAAGAAAGAAACAGACTAATATTATTGTAGATGTCATTCTTCTGATGATGTAGCAAGTACATCGGGTGTTATGGGAAGTGTTCCCGGTTCCGGTTTACCTAATTAATGCAGCCTAAAAATCCTTTAACGGATTAGGATATTAAAAGCATATTAGTATGTTATGTGTAAACCAGGTTAAAGAGATGGGTCTTTAATCTAGATTTAAACTGCAAGAGTGTGTCTGCCTCCCGAACAATGTTAGGTAGGTTATTCCAGAGTTTAGGCACCAAATAGGAAAAGGATCTGCCGCCCGCAGTTGATTTTGATATTCTAGGTATTATCAAATTGCCTGAGATTTGAGAACGTAGCGGACGTAGAGGATTATAATGTAAAAGGAGCTCATTCAAATACTGAGGTGCTAAACCATTCAGGGCTTTATAAGTAATAAGCAATATTTTAAAATCTATACGATGTTTCATAGGGAGCCAGTGAAGTATTGACAGGACCGGGCTAATATGGTCATACTTCCTGGTTCTAGTAAGAACTCTTGCTGCTGCATTTTGGACTAGCTGTAGTTTATTTACTAAGCGTGCAGAACAACCACCCAATAAAGCATTACAATAATCTAACCTTGAGGTCATAAATGCATGGATTAACATTTCTGCATTTGACATTGAGATCATAGGCCGTAATTTAGATATATTTTTGAGATGGAAAAATGCAGTTTTACAAATGCTAGAAACGTGGCTTTCTAAAGAAAGATTGCGATCAAATAGAACACCTAGGTTCCTAACAGATGACGAAGAATTGACAGAGCAACCATCAAGTCTTAGACAGTGTTCTAGGTTATTACATGCAGAGTTTTTAGGTCCTATAATTAATACCTGTTTTTTCAGAATTTAGCAGTAAGAAATTACTCATCATCCAGTTTTTTTATATCGACTATGCATTCCATTCGTTTTTCAAATTGGTGTGTTTCACCGGGCCGCGAAGAAATATAGAGCTGAGTATCATCAGCATAACAGTGAAAGCTAACACCATGTTTCCTGATGATATCTCCCAAGGGTAACATATAAAGCGTGAAGAGTAGCGGCCCTAGTACTGAGCCTTGAGGTACTCCATACTGCACTTGTGATTGATATGATACATCTTCATTCACTGATACGAACTGATGGCGGTCATATAAGTACGATTTAAACCATGCTAATGCACTTCCATTAATGCCAACAAAGTATTCAAGTCTATGCAAAAGAATGTTGTGGTCAATAGTGTCAAATGCAGCACTAAGATCCAATAAAACTAATAGAGAGATACAACCACGATCAGATGATAAGAGCAGGTCATTTGTAACTCTAAGGAGAGCAGTCTCAGTAGTATGATACGGTCTAAATCCTGACGGGAAATCCTCACATATACCATTTTTCTCTAAGAAGGAATATAATTGTGAGGAAACCACCTTTTCTAGTATCTTGGACAGAAAAGGGAGATTCGAGATTGGTCTATAATTAACTAGTTCTTTGGGATCAAGTTGTGGTTTTTTGATGAGAGGCTTAATAACAGCAAGTTTGAAGGTTTTGGGGACATATCCTAATGACAATGAGGAAGTAATAATAGTCAGAAGAGGATCTATGACTTCTGGAAGCACCTCTTTTAGGAGCTTAGATGGTATAGGGTCTAACATACATGTTGTTGGTTTAGATGATTTAACAAGTTTATACAATTCTTCCTCTCCTATGGTAGAGAATGAGTGGAACTGTCCCTCAGGGGGTCTATAGTGCACTGTCTGATGCGATTCTGTAGCTGACGGCTGAATGGTTGCAATTTTATCAGTAATAGTATCAATTTTAGAAGTAAAGTAGTTCATAAAGTCATTACTGCTGTGATGTTGGGAAATGTCAACACTTGTTGAGGCTTTATTTTTCGTTAATTTAGCCACTGTATTTAATAAATACCTGGGGTTATGTTTGTTTTCTTCTAAAAGAGAAGAAAAGTAATCAGATCTAGCAGTTTTTAATGCTTTTCTGTAGGATAGGTTACTTTCCCGCCAAGCAATACGAAATACCTCTAGTTTTGTTTTCCTCCAGCTGCACTCCATTTTTCGGGCTGCTCTCTTTAGGGTGTGAGTATGCTCATTATACCATGGTGTCATACAGGGGCGAACTGGGACCAAAAAGTGGCCCTGGACTTTCTGGCCCACAGCAGCCCACCACATCAAAACGCAAACGCCCCTGTTTTGATGTAATTTATTTATTTGATATTTAAGTATACTGTTTGGGGATTTTAACCAATAGGGCAACTGATCCTCCATTGAAAAAAAAAAAAAAAAAGATAACCTGCGTGCTGCAGCTGTTCATTTAGCGACTCCTAGTGAGCGATACATGTTCATCACGAGACAAACATTCTCCTAGAACTCACACTTTGCATTCAATTAACCAGTGTTGGGGAGTAACTAGTTACATGTAACTTAATTACGTAATTTAATTACAAAATAAATGTAACTGTAATCAGTTACAGTTACTAAGAAAAAATGAGTAATTAAATTACAGTTACTTCTGAAAATTTTAAAGATTACAGTGGGGATTACATTTGAATATTTACACACATCCACATACAGATGTAATTGATTTCTTTCCCAAATTGAACTGACTATTCTGAGACGTACGGCCCTATAATTTCCGCTATGCAGAAACATAGTCTGGTTAGTAGAATCCAGTCATAAAAACGGGATTGCTATTGCCTAACACGGACGGAATATGCCACATTTTGGACAAATATATCAAAAGTACACTTGAATCAAAGCATATGCAAAGTTTTAATATTTGCTATAAATTCAGAGACAAAGGTTACTGTTGTTAAACCATGCCACAAATTTACATATTTATTTATTTAAAAATAAATACAAATGGTAATCCATTTGCAATAATAATAATTAAAAAAAACATGGTTACTGTACTTTTACGTAATAAAAGCAGTTAATTTTTGTGAGGGAAAAACATGACTCATGTTCAGTATTAGGATTTTATATTGTAGTGATGCACTCAATTTGACATGTAGGCAATTTAGAAAGTATAGTTTTGTTAAATCTTGAGTGTTAAAGTCATGAGGTAGATGGATAACAGGGCAAAATAAAGAGACTGAAAAGAAAAAAGAAATGAAGTGAAGGTGAAGTTCAGGAGAGAACTTTTAATTATTTTGCATGTCCCCAAACTAAAGATTTAAATCTTTTTTTATATCAGGTCCATACAAAAAATAGTGTTGTCCATGAATTTGTTTGTATGAGTTTGAAATTTCCCGGTCTGAAATTTTATCCCAGTCCGCCCCATGTGGAAATTAATGAAGCAGACGTGTTCAAATTTGATCATCTTAATTCAAGTGATGAAGGATTGTAAAAGTCTGACAGTATTGAGCACTGCTGTAAGGTTAAACCTGAATGGTGTAAATGTTTGAAGATGATTAACAGTTGCAAATAAACATTTATTGGAGATTTTGAAAAGTAATCAAAAAGTAATCAAAAGTAATTAGTTACATTTACTTTAATAAAGTAATTGAAAAAGTTACACTACTATTACATTTTAAATAGGGTAACTTGTAATCTGTAACCTATTACATTTCCAAAGTAACCTTCCCAACACTGCAATTAACAGATGCATGAATATGCGGTAATATAAGTTCATGATCCGATTCGTGAACAGATTATTCTCTTGAGTAAATCTTTTAAAATAATCATTTATTTTGTTTAACGAAAACATTGTGGAAACCAGTGGTTCACAAACTGGATAGATCTGAGGTGCAGGGCTCGCAAAATCGCTAGCCCGACGTCCAGGGGCTATTGTGTTTTGCAGTCAGGCTCCAAAATGTATCACTGCTCTTCCCGACGGGCTATCGTGAATAGTGATTTAAAATTCGCGTTGTTCACTCGCTTGGAGGGGTGAAATGTATCGTAGTTGATCGTTTTCACTTGTTTCTAAATCTTGCTGATTCAACTTTTTTAAACAATTTGCGCGCGTTCGAAGCTTGCGCGCACTCGTTCAAAGCACGCGCTGTGAGCAGCATTTCAGACAATGCGCGTACAAAGAATTAATTCATCTTTTGGGTATCCTAACTTCTGAATGAACAAATACACACACAATATATATATATATTTGTGTACCGGGTGGGCCGGCCCGAATTGGCTAGCGGCCCACCGGGAAAAGTCCCGGTGCTCCAGATGACCAGTCCGCCCCTGGTGTCATACTGGTTTCCTTAACCTTCCTTAAGCGTAAAGGAGCAACTGTATTTAAAATGCTAGAAAAGATAAAGACCATAGTTTCTGTTACATCATCAAGTTGTTCTGAGGTTTTGGATATGCTAAGGAATTCAGATACATCAGGAAGGTAACTTAAAAAGCAGTCTTTTATGGTAGAAGTGATGGTTCTTCCATACTTGTAACAAGAAGTAGAATTTACAATTTTGGCTATATGAAGTTTGCACAAAACTAAATAATGATCTGAGATATCATCACTTGGCTGCATAATGCACCTTTTTCATTATCAACATGGATATTAAAATCACCAACTATTAAAACTTTATCTGCAGCCAGAACTAACTCGGATGTAAAATCACCAAACTCTTTAATAAAGTCTGTATGGTGCCCTGGTGGCCTGTATACAATAGCCAGTACAAACATAACAGGGGATTTATCATTAACATTTGTTTCTCTGGATAATGTTATATGAAGCACCATTACTTCAAACGAGTTATACTTGAAGCCTGCCCTCTGAGAAATCATGAAAACGTTGCTATAAATTGAAGCAACACCCTTCCCTTTGCCTTTTAGACACGGCTCATGTTTATAACAGTAATCTTGGGGGGTGGACTCATTTAAAATAATGTAATCATCAGGTTTTAGCCAGGTTTCTGTCAAACAGAGCACATCTAGATTATGATCAGTGATCATATTATTTACCAAAAGTGTTTTCGTAGAAAGGGATCTGATATTCAATAAGCCAAGCTTTATCATTTGTTTATCCGTATTGCATCTGTGTTTTATTTGTTGAACCTCAATTAAATTGTTAATCTTAAATTGGTTTGGACGTTTTTTGTATTTTCTAGTTCGGGGAGCAGACACAGTCTCTATAGTGTGATATCTAGGTGAAAGAGATATCTTTGAAAGTGATATCTCTATGTGCTGAGAATTAGCTGACCTCTGTGAGTGAATCATTCAGGACTCATTCATAAATAGTCACTCGTTTTGTCAGAAGCAAATGAATCGCTGCAATTGGAAGGCAATTATTATAATTGTTTTATAATATATTGTTAACGAATCAATAAAATATTAACAATCTTAAATTCTGCATAACTGGATGTTTTTAAATATACACTGACAAAAACTATACAAGTTTTTAAGCTGGATGATATGACGATATGTAACATTGATCTAATTGAACACCCGGATTCAAGACCAACCTATTTTGTTTTAACAAAATGCTTTCACAGACAAAATTGCTTTACTTATTTCCCCGGCACATTTAAATGTCAGGAAACATGATTCCTGGCTGCATATCCATATGGACACTGGATATTTGGTAAGTTGTAAGGAACACTATATCGAGTCCAGCTGCCTTTAACTCACGTTTTCACAATTTCCCTATTAAATCCATTCATGTGGCAGGCTCTTTTGCCACTCAGTCAGGGGATGTGTTCCATGGGAAAGTGACGTCAGTGCATATCCTCTATACAAGATGTAGGCTACATTCATATCCTAGCCATTACTAAATTGTTATGACTCTAAGCCTGATATATTATTTTGTTAATTTTCAACAGTGTAAACTGTCTCTCCAGTTACATTTCAGTTGTAGAGCATATTGTTTCACATACTGAAATTATCAGTTAGTTCAACACAGTCCCTTCAGCTTGTGGAGGGAAAATGAATAGCCTATGGAAATATTCAATAATACAAGTCACTGGGACAAATCTCTCAGTAACAGAAGTCAATGGCATAAATACAACCCCATTATCTTTACTGGAGGAATAAAGATTTTTCTCCAGCCTCGCTCAGAAAGCAATAATCAAATGATGTGCTCCACTTGCCAAGAAATCCATATAAACTCATTCTGTTTCACAGATGTGGCAGTAAAAGCAAAAAAAAAGCATATGTTTTCTTGGCAGAAACAGAAGCAGAATAAGAAAATGACACTTTTGAGCTTTAATTGGGTTTCATGAAAAAAGACACCCAAAGGCTGCGAGTTAGCGTCCCTCGAAATGCATAATAATTTTGGTGTTGTTTTTAATCATCCATAAAATTGATATTACTACTGGATCAGTCATTTACAGGGTGCTTTAGGGATGAATGAGCATTTGGCAGGAGGCAGCGTTTCCTAAAGTGACGTCTATATCCGTTTTACCCAACCCACTGAGGTTGATCTTTTACTCTTCCATGTTGCTGCAGTATTTTCAGCCCACTCCACCACTCCACATCCTGTCAGCATGAATGACAACATCTTCACTTGTCACCTTGACACTCTTGCACTAAATACGTAGCTTTAGACTGCCAGCTATTCATCAAGCTGTCCATGTACAGAACATCAATCTTCAATGCATGGCTCACACTGCATGCTGTGAAGTGGATGTTTCCAGGAGGTCACTTTAGGCTGAAGATCTCTCGGTTTCATCCTTGTAAAGACATTGAGTGTGAGTGATGAATGAATCTGAATGATTCACATCAGATCATGCGTTTGACACTGACAGAACTACAAAACACACACAAAAAAATCTGATTTTGTAAAAAATAAGAATGCTATATTTAAACTCAAAGCAGAGGTTGAAAAATGTAGATGTGCATTATAGCCATGTGTCAACATTCACATCAACATTTGTGATTTGATTTATTCCATCTGATATTCTGATGTTATTTCATCTATTTTTTTGTGACTGGATGGAATTATGTATTTATATTACTATAAACATCACAAGGCTTTTTTTTTAAAATTGGGATTCATGAGTAAATTAAATAGACTGGAGAAAGGTTTTTATTATAATTATTTTATTTTGTAAACTAGAAAAGTAAAGTTAAACCCCCACACAAATAGCTTAAATATGAATTCACAGTCGTCATCATAACTCCACAATAGATCTATTCAAGAAACTCTTATATTTTGCACCTCTGCATCACTATTTCATAGCCTTTGTTTGCTCTTTCCGATATAAACGACAAACACAGTATGCTATGTTCTCAACGTGTAACATATGTTCTGATAAAACAAATGTAGTTTGGTAGAAATACAGAAAAAAATCAGGGGACAATCTACAGAAATGCAGAGATGGGTAGAGTACCCAAAAACTGTACTCAAGTAAAAGTAAAAGTACTTCTAGAAATATTTACTCAAGTAAAAGTAAAAGTACTAGTCTTGAATAGTTACTTGAGTAAGAGTAAAAGAGTATCAGATAAAAAATCTACTTAAGTAGTTAGTTACTAGTTACTTTGGGTCATTTATACTGAGCCTATTTTTATTTAGATATATAGATAAAATGTATGTTATGTGTGTGTGTATAAATGTATATATTTCATCAGCCTTTACTCCAATTTATGTAATTTATTATAAAACCTTGTCTGTTTACAACCCGAATTCCGGAAAAGTTGGGACGTTTTTTTTTTAATTTTAATAAAATTAAAACTAAAAGACTTTCAAATCACATGAGCCAATATTTTATTCACAATAGAACATAGATAACATAGCAAATGTTTAAACTGAGAAAGTTTACAATTTTATGCACAAAATGAGCTCATTTCAATTTTGATTTCTGCTACAGGTCTCAAAATAGTTGGGACGGGGCATGTTTACCATGGTGTAGCATCTCCTTTTCTTTTCAAAACAGTTTGAAGACGTCTGGGCATTGAGGCTATGAGTTGCTGGAGTTTTGCTGTTGGAATTTGGTCCCATTCTTGCCTTATATAGATTTCCAGCTGCTGAAGAGTTCGTGGTCGTCTTTGACGTATTTTTCGTTTAATGATGCGCCAAATGTTCTCTATAGGTGAAAGATCTGGACTGCAGGCAGGCCAGGTTAGCACCAGGACTCTTCTACGACGAAGCCATGCTGTTGTTATAGCTGCAGTATGTGGTTTTGCATTGTCCTGCTGAAATAAACAAGGCCTTCCCTGAAATAGACATTGTTTGGAGGGAAGCATATGTTGCTCTAAAACCTTTATATACCTTTCAGCATTCACAGAGCCTTCCAAAACATGCAAGCTGCCCATACCGTATGCACTTATGCACCCCCATACCATCAGAGATGCTGGCTTTTGAACTGAACGCTGATAACATGCTGGAAGGTCTCCCTCCTCTTTAGCCCGGAGGACACGGCGTCCGTGATTTCCAACAAGAATGTCAAATTTGGACTCGTCTGACCATAAAACACTATTCCACTTTGAAATAGTCCATTTTAAATGAGCCTTGGCCCACAGGACACGACGGCGCTTCTGGACCATGTTCACATATGGCTTCCTTTTTGCATGATAGAGCGTTAGTTGGCATCTGCTGATGGCACGGCGGATTGTGTTTACCGACAGTGGTTTCTGAAAGTATTCCTGGGCCCATTTAGTAATGTCATTGACACAATCATGCCGATGAGTGATGCAGTGTCGTCTGAGAGCCCGAAGATCACGGGCATCCAATAAAGGTCTCCGGCCTTGTCCCTTACGCACAGAGATTTCTCCAGTTTCTCTGAATCTTTTGATGATGTTATGCACTGTAGATGATGAGATTTGCAAAGCCTTTGCAATTTGACGTTGAGGAACATTGTTTTTAAAGTTTTCCACAATTTTTTTACGCAGTCTTTCACAGATTGGAGAGCCTCTGCCCATCTTTACTTCTGAGAGACTCTGCTTCTCTAAGACAAAGCTTTTATAGCTAATCATGTTACAGACCTGATATCAATTAACTTAATTAATCACTAGATGTTCTCCCAGCTGAATCTTTTCAAAACTGCTTGCTTTTTTAGCCATTTGTTGCCCCCGTGCCAACTTTTTTGAGACCTGTAGCAGGCATTAAATTTTAAATGAGCTAATTAAGTGGATAAAAGTGTAAAATTTCTCAGTTTAAACATTTGCTACGTTATCTATGTTCTATTGTGAATAAAATATTGGCTCATGTGATTTGAAATTCCTTTAGTTTTCATTTTATTAAAATTTAAAAAACGTCCCAACTTTTCCGGAATTCGGGTTGTACTTAAGTAACAGATATAGGTGTCATGCCATAACATATTTTTAATACGACTGACTTTATATTAAATGTGAATTTAACATTGAAAGTTAATGTGATATAAATATTGCTACTAATCTTTCATTGTTCAGAAAGAGAGCAAATAACATTTACATTATTAAAGATCATTTTCACTGACAGTCTAGAGTTCAATCACTCTCAGAAACTCCCATTAAAATCACTGAAACTGTGAAAATCACTGTGAAATCAATATATTAATTATAGATTCGTACACACATCTGCACTTTGTTGTTTCTGACGAGAGAATTCGTCAGAAAGAGGTATTTAGTCAGTGAGCCAGTGAAGGAAGCACCGGCATTTTAGCGATGACTCATCGGAACACCTCTGATTGGCCAATGCTTTAATAAGCTCAAAAGAATCTTGTGTGATTGGTTATAATGCGCAGTGCTGTAAAACACATCTATCTCTGGCTCAGCGCCAGTAAGCTATCACAGATCTGAATTCAGTAGCTGATGATATGACTCGCTGAACGTACTTGCACCGGTTTGATTGTATTAAAATTAATAAAATCTTAATCGGCTATTTTTTGTCTTTTGGAAGCTGCATTCAACTTGACTCCCCTCTGTTATAAGCCACACACGTACAACAAACTAATGTCACAGTGGTATCGTGTACTGTAATCGAATGTAGCCCAAGTTATTACCTGTTGAACAGTAGACAGCACACGCGGTGTTCATCTAATAAGGATCTCCATCGCAAGCAAATAATAGCCTTTGCAGATTTGCTTTCAATTCAGTGCAGTTCCAGCCACGTTTTCAACGCTCGTTCTGTTCTTAAATGTTACAACTCCGAGTGAACCACTTCAGACGCTCAGCGCGTGCGGCAGGGAACTGAACGACTCATTCAAACTGATTCATGAACCAATTCACTCGTTTGCCAATTGGTTTGATCAAGCCTTTGAACAGAATTGACTCAAAAGAATGAATCATTCGCGAATGGGCATCGCTCATTGCCCAGAGAAAAGTAGACGGCGCGTTTGGAATAAACTGAAGCACTTATAACATTTATTGCATTAAGATAAAGTAACGAGAGGAGTGTCGCCCATGTAACGAAGTAAAAGTACAGATTTTTCCCCAAAAATTTACTCAAGTAAGAGTATAAAGTACCCATCTTTAAATATACTCCGAAAAGTATTAGTTACCCCAAAAAATTACTCAAGTAAATGTAACGAAGTAAATGTAACTCGTTACTACCCACCTCTGCAGAAATGTGACAAACCTGCACACATAGGCTATAAATCACATCTTAAATAAGCACATTTATTAATTAAGATAATCCAGGCTGTATATTTCAAACGTATTATTTTAGAAGATTTTTAATGTCACATCCATTTTCCCAAGACAAATAAATGGTTTACAGTCTGACTGGTTTACTGATGTTCACCAGCCACGTCACACAGCCGAGTTTGTGGCGAACAAAGCCGAAGCTTGAGCCGAACTACGACGAAGATAGACGAAACTGTCCGATGCTGTATATCCAACGAACGTGAGCAGAAGCATCTGCTATGAGACCTACAGGAAGAGCTCAGCGATCACGATAGTATATAAGCAAAGCAACTTAAAAAGGATTATAATGTCTTAATATATTTAAAACGGCTCATGTCAGTGGGTATGTACAGCTAACAGTGACAATGTATACAATAAGAGTCGTTTAATATCATGCCGCATACAGTCTTGCTGTGGTAGCAGTGACATCTAACGTTACTCCAAATCACTGCGTATAATTGCAATGTGTATTTTTTTTAGCTATTTATTTCAGTTAAAGTCTTATAAAGCTGTAAAATTAGATATGTGCCTTTGTAGTGCATAGAGCAATCAGCAGATGTGATCTGTTGAGAAGCTATCAGCGAACAAGCTAATGTTATTAGCCTAGCACAGTGTGCTGCAGATTTCATGAGTCTGCATGAAAATAATTGATGTTATTTTTCGCTCTTATTTCCTATTAATTTAGTTTCTACTTTTGTATATAATATTCTACTTTGTTATCAGAAAACGCTGAGAGTGGGACGGAAATGAAGTAATGTATGCACTGAAGGATGATTTCCTCTCTCTCTCTCTCTCTCATTGTTTCAGGTGTCCACTGAGCTGCCTGTAAGATGTCTCTGGTGCTGTTTGCATCTGTGGTGAGAGTGAGGGACGGTCTACCACTCTCAGCCTCCACAGACTATGAACAGGATAAAGGATTTCAGGAGACTAAGAAACATCTCAAGGGTCTGTCCAAAAAACTCAGCCAGTTTCCTGATCGCTGCTCACTCAGATCTGGCCTTTATAACATCAAGTGAGTTATCAATTAAACTGAAAGTGCCTTTTTTTTCTTTTACACTATATTACTTGGTTCAGCATAGCATCTCGCTGTCACACAATTACACAGTTCTACAGGAGCATAAACTCCATGACAGCAATTAAAATACACAATTTCTGCATTCTTTCCATCTGCTTCCAGCACACTTTTGTTTGTGGATGAGGACGATAACAAAGATCTTAAATATTATTAAGTGTTAAACAAAATGTGTTTGCAGTGTATTACACTGGAAATGCATTTATACTTAAAGGTTTTTTTTTCTTTATATGACACTTCTATATGCATGTTCCTTGCAAAGTAGAATGTCATTTTTATTTGAAACATTTACTGAGCTAATCAACCAAATAATACATTTTGAACCATGTTTTTTGCAACCCCCCTTAGAAACTTGTTTTAATTATCTAACTCAGACATGTGTACGTATTTCTGCCTAAAATCTCAGTGTTACACAAGTTTCCAGTATAGTTTACTTTTCACCTTAGAAAACTATGATTGTAGCAAACACTTTGTTAGTTTTCTAATAACCGTCAATCGGAACTAATTATATGTTAAACAGGTAAACGATTGTGCATGTATACAATTCATTTTGGAGTGAAAGCATTTTGATAAATTTGCACATAAAGAAAAATGTACATTCTGTCATCATTTTTCTTACCCTTATGATTATTTTTTCATATAATAAAAGCATACCATATAAGTGAAAGTGAAAAAAGTGAAAGTGAAAGTGAAGTGACATTCAGCCAAGTATGGTGACCCATACTCAGAATTTGTGCTCTGCATTTAACCCATCCGAAATGCACACACACAGAGCAGTGAACACACACACACACTGTGAGCACACACCCGGAGCAGTGGGCAGCCATTTATGCTGCGGCGCCCGGGGAGCAGTTGGGGGTTCGATGCCTTGCTCAAGGGCACCTAAGTCGTGGTATTGAAGGTGGAGAGAGAACTGTACATGCACTCCCCCCACCCACAATTCCTGCCGGCCCGGGACTCGAACTCACAACCTTTCGATTGGGAGTCCGACTCTCTAACCATTAGGCCACGACTTCCCTAATGAATGGGGCCTTCCCTAAATCCACTAATTAATCGGTTTTGGAGCTTGACGGGTGATGGTCATTGTATATGCACTAGTGGTAGCTGTAACATTCTTCCGAATATCTGATTTTGTGTTCTGTGAAACAGAATTGGAACGACTTTAGAATGACTAAATGATGACAGATTGTGATCATTCCTTTAATTAAAACATCTCAGCAAAAACAAATGACACAGTAGGGTGGACCGCTCTGACTGCCAACTGTTCTGATGTAAAATTTAAAGTTCCCCATCAGCAAGGTCTAATTCAGATGCATTACACTGAGGGACCCAGGGGTGACCATTTCATAGCGTGGCTGCAATTCATCACTGCTAACTTCACACGCAGGCTCTGGAGTGGACTGTTTCATCTCTCCAAACAGACGTTAACGTTAAGAGACACACTGACAAAGTTTCTTTCCTGAGGCGAGTCACTAAACTGTCCTCAAAGGGAAAACTAAGAGAGCTCTGTGAACATACAGATCCAGAACAGGTGTACAGGCTGATTTTAATCACAATGGTTGTTGGAAGTCTTTGAAATGGACTTGCATGTTCAGTGAAAGACCTTTCCCACCCTATTTGTGGCAGATTGACTCTACAAGTACAACCCGAATTCCGGAAAAGTTGGGACGTTTTTTAAATTTTAATAAAATGAAAACTAAAGGAATTTCAAATCACATGAGCCAATATTTTATTCACAATAGAACATAGATAACGTAGCAAATGTTTAAACTGAGAAATTTTACACTTTTATCCACTTAATTAGCTCATTTAAAATTTAATGCCTGCTACAGGTCTCAAAAAAGTTGGCACGGGGGCAACAAATGGCTAAAAAAAGCAGGCAGTTTTGAAAAGATTCAGCTGGGAGAACATCTAGTGATTAATTAAGTTAATTGATATCAGGTCTGTAACATGATTAGCTATAAAAGCTTTGTCTTAGAGAAGCAGAGTCTCTCAGAAGTAAAGATGGGCAGAGGCTCTCCAATCTGTGAAAGACTGCGTAAAAAAATTGTGGAAAACTTTAAAAACAATGTTCCTCAACGTCAAATTGCAAAGGCTTTGCAAATCTCATCATCTACAGTGCATAACATCATCAAAAGATTCAGAGAAACTGGAGAAATCTCTGTGCGTAAGGGACAAGGCCGGAGACCTTTATTGGATGCCCGTGGTGTTCGGGCTCTCAGACGACACTGCATCACTCATTGGCATGATTGTGTCAATGACATTACTAAATGGGCCCAGGAATACTTTCAGAAACCACTGTCGGTAAACACAATCCGCCGCGCCATCAGCAGATGCCAACTAAAGCTCTATCATGCAAAAAGGAAGCCATATGTGAACATGGTCCAGAAGCGCCGTCGTGTCCTGTGGGCCAAGGCTCATTTAAAATGGACTATTTCAAAGTGGAATAGTGTTTTATGGTCAGACGAGTCCAAATTTGACATTCTTGTTGGAAATCATGGACGCCGTGTCCTCCGGGCTAAAGAGGAGGGAGACCTTCCAGCATGTTATCAGCGTTCAGTTCAAAAGCCAGCATCTCTGATGGTATGGGGGTGCATAAGTGCATACGGTATGGGCAGCTTGCATGTTTTGGAAGGCTCTGTGAATGCTGAAAGGTATATAAAGGTTTTAGAGCAACATATGCTTCCCTCCAAACAACGTCTATTTCAGGGAAGGCCTTGTTTATTTCAGCAGGACAATGCAAAACCACATACTGCAGCTATAACAACAGCATGGCTTCGTCGTAGAAGAGTCCGGGTGCTAACCTGGCCTGCCTGCAGTCCAGATCTTTCACCTATAGAGAACATTTGGCGCATCATTAAACGAAAAATACGTCAAAGACGACCACGAACTCTTCAGCAGCTGGAAATCTATATAAGGCAAGAATGGGACCAAATTCCAACAGCAAAACTCCAGCAACTCATATCCTCAATGCCCAGACGTCTTCAAACTGTTTTGAAAAGAAAAGGAGATGCTACACCATGGTAAACATGCCCCGTCCCAACTATTTTGAGACCTGTAGCAGAAATCAAAATTAAAATGAGCTCATTTTGTGCATAAAATTGTAAACTTTCTCAGTTTAAACATTTGCTACGTTATCTATGTTCTATTGTGAATAAAATATTGGCTCATGTGATTTGAAAGTCTTTTAGTTTTCATTTTATTAAAATTTAAAAAACGTCCCAACTTTTCCGGAATTCGGGTTGTATGATGTAAACTCTTACATGTCTCGCTTTCCATAGTTTCACGAGCTCTCTTGGAGTCGGGTACTTGATGGTTTGCACAGAAAGCTATCCCAATGTTTTGGCCTTCAGCTTCCTGGACGAGCTTCAGAGAGAGTTCATTGTCACGTATGACACCAAGAAGATCAACAGCGCTTTGAGGCCTTTCTCTTTCATTGAGTTTGGTGAGTTTAACCATTCAAAAGTTTGGGGTTGGTAGGATATATTCATGTTTTTAAAAGAACAGTTTTGGGTTCACCAAGGCTGCTTTTATTTAATCAGAAAGACGGTAAAAACAGTTATATTGCGAAATATCATTGCAATTTAAAATATCTGTTTTATACTTTTAAATGTTTTAAAATGCAGTTTATTCCTGCAGTGGCAAAGCTGAATTTTCAGCAGCCATTACTTCAGTGTCACATGGACCTTCAGAAGTCATTCTAATGTGATGATTTGGTGCTTAAAATACATTTCTTATTATTGTGCTGCTTAATATTTTTGTAAAAATGGTGATCCATTTTCTTAGGATACTTTGATGAATAGAAAGTTCATAAGAACAACATTTAATAAAAAATTAAAAACACACAAAAAAAACAAATGTTTTTACAATCACTTTAAAAAAAAAAAAAAATCATAGTTCTATATTAATAAAACAAATTGCTTACCCCTTTCAAACAGTAGTGTATACTTTATTTCTATACAGGTTTCATTTGTATCGGAATATCGTTATTACTCAAAATTTAAACTCAAACAACTACTTGATGCCTAATGAACAACTTGATTCATTTAGAGATGGACATCACTGAAAGTAGTAATAACTTGCAGCTCAGTAATAACTTGGAGTTCATTTTCCAATAAGAATAAGGACAACTTAATAGAAATAAATTTTCTTGCCATTATTATCTTGTTTTTTATCATCTCATTTAATTCAGTTCATTTTATTCAGCACTGAAAAATATCTGTAATAATTAGTTCTGCTTAAATTAGTTTAACATGGGCAGTTTCGCCAACCTTAAGCATTAGCTGAATCTCTGAAGAGCATTATTTGCATATTTGAGTAAACATCAATGGAGTTGCATCTTATGTGTAACCATTCAAATTGAGTCAGTCCGTTTTGGCTCGGAATCTTTGAGATTTATTTAAGTAAGGAATAATTGATGACGGGCCGTTGAATTAAAAAATAAACGCAGCCAAAAGACCATCCATTTAATGTGAATTGAAATGCACTGAGGCCATTTGTAACATATAGAGCATGATGTGAAGCTTTCATCTTCTAAGCTGTTTCTATGGTTTTGACAGATAACTTCATTCGGAAAACCAAGCAACGTTACAACAGCCCACGTTCCCTCTCCACCAAGATTAATCTGGCCGACATGCAGACTGAGTTCAAGCTCCGACCTCCTTATCAGCTGTCCGCGGAAGACATTGGAACAATCAACGGCTTCTCACAACACAAGCAGTCTAAATATAAAGGCATAGGTAGGGAACACACTGTGAACACAGCATGTAAACTTGCCTTTTGTTTTCAAGAAGCAGAACATTTTGAAAGACCATAAGCACATACGTGATCAGAACAGCCAGAGAGATTTGCACCGTGGGTTTCTTTCTGCAAATCTTGAAATCTAGTTATTTTGACACAGATTCTGTGCTTGATTTATTCCTGCAGCTCCTAATCAAATGTTGGAGGCCATCACCCTGTCTGGTCTCGTCGCCTGCGTCCTAAGTGTCCTGTGCGTCGCTCTTAATTTGCTGCGGGGAGTCCACGCAATAGAAAGTGTATTGCAGGTAACTTAAATCATGCACTAATAGTAATGCTGCCACTTTATTTTGGGCTTTGTTTCTTTTATTGATTAAAACGTTGGACTAAACATTACTAAACATTGGATAGTAACCGTACTCTTGAATAATTTGTCAGACTTTGCACTTAGGTGTAATGTGATTTTCTTCTTCCATAAACAGAACAGTTTTGCTTGGCTTTGTATATTGCACTGATAAGTGAGCACTTGAGTCCTGGCTCTAGTAATTCATCCTCTTGTGTTAGCACATTGCTTCCTGTTGTAATTTGTTCACTCTTTAACACAGCACCATCTTGCCTCTTTTTCTGCTTCATCTGCAGAACGAGGATGAAGACTTTAATTACGTAGTTGCTTTTTTCCTCGGAACCGTGGCCTGTTTGTATCAGGTAAGTGACTGCAATCTGACCGTGAGTTACTGTCGACCTGCCAGGCTTCATTTCCTCTGCTCTCTGTCTCTGTCTGACCAACCAATGCTAATATATCACACTTTTCCTCACAGTCGTGTAAAAGCGGAATCTGGACAGTTTGAGAAACATTGAGTTTTACTAGCTTTAAACAAAAGCAGCTAGTATTGTAGATACTTTTTTATTAGTGGTGGGTTCTGCACACAAAAAAATATTTCCAGAATCTGTATTTTTGTCTTCTTTCCCAGTGTTAATATGTCAACATCCTTATAACATTTATTTGAAAATTGATATTAATATATTAAAACTTGTTTTCAGAATAGACAGTACTGTTCAAATGTGTGGGGCAAGTAAAGATTTTTTTTTTTTTTTTTGAAAGAAACAAATACTTTTTATACAGTAAGGATGCATGTGTAAAAGTAAATCACTTTTTTCAACATTAATAATGAGAAATGTTCTTGAACCAGATTAGCATATTAGAATGATTTCTTAAGGATCATGTGATACTGAAGACTAGAGTAATGGATGCTGAAAAAAACAGCTTTGCTTCACAGGAATAAATTACATTTTAAAATGTTTTAAAATAAAAAAAACACTTACTTTAAATTGTAATCATTTTTCACAATATTACTGTTTATAATTTATTTTTCATCAAATAAATGTAGCCTTTTGTGAGTTTAAGATATTTCTTAAAAAAAAAAAAAGATACCAACCCCAAACATTTGAATAGTAGGGCATAAACCGTACTACATTCTTTTAGATCTATTCTTAAAACAAACCTTGTACTGAACTTGCTTCTTCCTGCTTAAAAACGTTTTCCTCCTGTTTCTGTTTGTATATATAGTGTTACTTGTTTGCCTACTTCTCAATTTGGAGGAACATCAAGTCATTCCTGGCCTTTGCTATGATCTGCCTATGTAACATGTATCTGTATGAACTGCGTAACATGTGGCAGATCCTTTTTCACGTGACGGTGGGAGCATTCATCACTCTGCAGATCCACCTGAGACAACCGCAGGGCAAATCACCTGACTACAACGTTTGACCCCCTTGAACACTTTTAAGACTACGTAATGTAGCCCAACATGGCAACCCAAGCCTGTTCCAACCACATCGAAGGACCAAAGAACTATGGATTGTAAAGCAGGTTTTACTAAATCGTTTGATATTGTTCAAGAAACACTCTCTGCTGTTTCACATCCAGTCGAGGTCACAGATGAGAAACTGGTGTTCTTGTTGACGCAAAAGGATCATAACACATAATTCATAAGCGCACAGTATTAGATTCAAGCATGAAATATTGAAGGAAGCATTAACAGATGAATCAGATATGCACAGTTAATATATTTCACAATAGGGAGGAGTATTTTTTTGTTTAATTGACATCAGGGCTTAAAGGGACAGCTCATCCAGAAATGAAAATTCTTACATCATATCTTGAACAATGGCTTGAACATGGATGGTGAACAGGGTCTGTCGAGGATAAAAAAAATAAATAATAACAAATTCTGAAAAAAGCATCAAAATAGCAAATAAATAATTATTTACACACAGATGCATATTTTTTATAGCAAAACATTTTCAATACCAAATCAAAATCAAAAATTTTTTTGTAATTTGCAATGCTTCATTTGTCTTTTTGTCTTATTTTCAAATAGTTTTTTGCTACAAATTAAAGTTTGTAATGATTCAATTCACTGTATAACTGATTGGTTTGGTTACTCTTAAATTACATTTTTTATTTTTTTTTCAAAAATGAACTAAATTAATTGAAAAATACTTTTGCTGCACTTTAACTGCGTGTAAGAAACCAATACAAATGTAAGTTATTATTCACTAGTTTAGTGAAGAGTTTAAAAACTCTTGCTTGACCGTTGTAATTATTCATATTTTATTACAGTAAATCACAGCTTATACAGTCCTCAAAACATTTCCTTTCGTGTTCTACTGAATAAAGAAAAGATTCTTTAAAACTTTTCATTCTTGGGTGAACTTGTCCTTTAAGATGTCATTTTAGAATTTTTTGATGCATTGTATGACGCTTTCTCTATTTTGATTGTTAAAGCCAATTCATATGCAAGACTTTTTATAGCTGCCTTTAAAAAAAATGTTTTGACCTTGCTGGATTTTTACTCATTTCTGCAAAAGCAGACTTTGGTGATTTTATTTTGTCATATGTTTTCATAGATGCCTAATTTGAGTGTCACTGTGTTTGTGGTCATTAGTCAGACGTCTGTGCTCTGAAAGCATAATCAGATGTGTTATTTATCAATCGTGTCTATGCTGCCTGCAGGTGTGCTTCCTGAAAATGAATATGGTTGGCTAAGAGAAATGGAATCACACTAATAGACAGACTCTGTTTTTTACTCTCTCATTGTTTGCTGTCTTTTGTCAACGGGTCTGTTCAGTGACTGTTGAGTGGTATAAATGAGTTCTGTTTTATTCTGTTTCTGTTCACCTGCTTTGTTTTCATTGTGCAAATGACAGGTTGAATGGATGATTGACAGATTAAGGGTCAAGGGGTTCTATAATTCCTCAGACGATGTACGTGCATTTCTTTTTTCCCTAAGAGTCAGTGATCAAAGATGGCATCTGCATCTTTGTATTGCAGTGTATCTCAATGCTCTCTCTCCAGCAGTAGTGCATTGCCTTGCCAGTTTGTTTGTACTCAGACGAAAGGCCCTGCTTGAAATAATCAGTTATAAACCCTGATTTGCATGATTGTGAGCTTTCCTTTTTTTCTTTTTGCACTTTACGCATTTATAAAATATTAGCAACCAGAGTGGGGGGGATACACACAAAGTTGTGAATAAATATTACTGCAGTATGTTTTACAAGAAAATACTTCTTTAGTCTTACTACTTAAAAAAGTTCATGTTTAGTTCAATGAGTTACTTGTTTCTTTGTAATTAATTGTGAAACTTCCATGCATCCTCAAAGTGAAATTTCTTTCTACACCAGTGTTTTAAAGTGTTGTGTCACTAGTTTCTCTGTCATACAGTCTACATGTTTGAATATGTGCTTCTAAGTCACTGAAGTCAAATGTGTTAAGAGGCTCGCCCAATTTATAAACTTGTTGCTATTCTCAAATCCTTAGAGCTGCAGTGATGATGATGATGATGATTGTGGTTATTAGAAGAAGTCATTTGGCTTTTAGAAGCGTGACAAATTAAAGTAATGTTCCAGGTGATCCAGTGAATGCTTTTGTGTATGCTAAAATTACAGCCCATTTAGGCTTATTTGTACTTGTGAGGGGGGAAAAGTCTGTACATTTCTGACGTCTGTGAAATTGATGTTATTTTTTCCAGCTTATGTTCACTGCTGATCTAATTTTATAGTTGCATAGCACACTACGGTGAATGGAAGCCTTGAACCACAAAGTAAGGGGGTAAATGAAGGGAAAAACACAAGTTAAAAGTACATTTGAGTCAATTAGTTTTTTTTTTTTCAGAATTTTTTTTTTAGGTATAGTTAGAGTTGATGCATTTGAAAATAAAAACTAGAGAAAATCAAATAAATTGAAGATCACGGAGGGGGAAAAAATGGACAAAAAAAAAATCATGTAATTTTCCTCCTTTGTGGTTCAAGGCTTGCTTCCAGAACTGCATTATCAGGGTGAGAAATGATTTGAGTGTTTGATTTTTATGATATTGTGCTTCGCCTCAGGTCTTTCTAACCTTTTGACTGCTGGATCAAACCCAAACCACTTGGCCATTAGACTGTTTTTAATGTCAATGAAATGCCATTCTCACGCCCAGCACAATGGCCTTTCTTTCATGCTTTATAAAACAGCTTTGTTCAGTCAAACTGACCGGATCGGACGCATGCAGAGACTAAATTCAAGTGCAGTCAAGCCGAGGGTATTTCATGGGCACATTTTTTAAGATAAAAAAGGTCAGGTTTGCCAGAGGGGGAAGTGTACTGAAATTATGTGAATTATAACATGCCTGAGTGACCAAACAGCCACTTCGTGGGGTTTCTGTTCTTAGATCTATTTCTGGACACATTCTGTTTATGACCGGCCTCGAAACAGCTCAGTTTAAAAGTTTGAATAATCGAACAAAAAATTAAAGAGACAAATGTTTAAATTAGCATACAATAATTAACCTGTCAGTACAACGAGAGCGGTAAAAGATTTTGTACAGAAACATGGAAACATTGGAGGCAAGGATTAATGACGGCGCACTCCTGCCACCTTCTGGATATTTAATGCAATAGATATATGTCAAAACCAAAACACAGCAATGTCAAAATGCCATAAAATAGATGTGCATAAACTGAAGGAATACCTGTATTTGAAAGGCAGCACTTTACCTTTGCAACAATCGTCTTGATGTCCAGATGTTCGCAATCATCTGAAATATAAATACGGAAAAGATCAATCACAATTCAGTATGAAAATACTGAATTTACGAAAGACGACCAATCCTAATTCGATATGTAAATATAGTAATAACGACGGAAAATGAATTTCCACAAAGAAGAGAGTAACGTACTTCTTATGGTATTACCAAAAGCATATACAAAACCAAAATTAAATGCCAAATCCTATAATCATAACTACATAATTTCAGAGTGAGTTTAATATTATAATATCTTATTTGGGTGTATAAAACAGCATTGAGTTTTGAGGTGGCAGATAACCAAAGACAACCCAAGATGAAGCTCCACAGGAATAGTAAATGCCAGAACTCAGCAGGACATAAAATGTGGTATTTAACGTTACTTGACATCTCTTATCTCGGTGCTTTCGTTTGGATAACAAACACAAGAAGTGAATTAAAACTGAAGTGTGTAAATTTCTCCTCGCAGTTAAATATGGAAAGATACCTACTTTTAAGACATTCATAAACTAAATCCCACGATGAAAGTAAAACTGTCTCAGCTGCGCCGTTAAAACTTTACTGTTTAAAAATCCCGCATTGGCTCAACCAATGGCGTGAATTTGGGGCGGGGCTAGATTATCATCTGACCAATAGCGTAAGGGGAGTGTCCAAAATCCCATTTAGTGCCGCAGAAAATACACACTTCACTTTTATTTTTTTCATATGGCAACTGCGTCATCTAACATTAAAAGACGATAAAAGTGCCATGATGACACTAAATACAAAAACATTCAACTAGAGATTTTATTTTAAAGTAATTTTCTTGAGTAGAATAAAGACTGTGGAAGCCCAGATGGGTCCAAGTTTTGAGAAGCTAGAACAGGGGCCCGTTCTTCGTACGTGATTTGGCATGATTTTGGATTGATAGGTTCTTTGAAACTCATCCCGGAGTTGCTGTTATAGCAAGGGACATCCAGGGACAGTAATTTACAATAATTATACCTTTAAAATATTATACAAAAAATATAATTATGCTGTGTAGCCATCATCTATAACACTGTAGACACAGCCACATTTTCTCGTTGAACAAATTGATTCGTGATTAAATAATTACTTTATAATTGTATTGGAGTCACATGCTATACAGGGGTCATATGATGCGATTTCAAGTTTTCCTTTCTCTTTGGAGTGTTACAAGCTTTTGGTGCATAAAGAAGATTTGTGAAGTTGCAAAGACTAAAGTCTCAAATTCAAAGAGATATTCTTTATAAAAAGATAAGACTCATCCACGCCCCCCTAAAATGCCTCGTTTAATCACGCCACCACATATCTACATCAAGATGTGGGAAGATATGCATAACGCCACCCAAATGTTCATGCAAAGAAAGAAGGCATAACCTTTGATTCTTGCTGTTGCCGCCGGTGCCATGTCATGGAGATGATGTTTCATTGTGAAAGCAGAACTACTTTCTTTGGCCTTCCCAAAGAGGACACAACTACAAATCAGTGGTTAAGTTGTATTTACAGCACTGTTCCAGAAGAGTTCAACCCAAATATTTGAGTGTGTTCTGTACAACTCAAATTGTGAAACTTGTGTATTAAATAAATCCAGTGCACACAGACTGAAGTAGTTTAAGTTTGGTTCTTTTAATTGTGATGATTTTGGCTCACATTTAACACAAACCCACCAATTCACAAACTCAACAAATTAGAATGGTGACATGCCAATCAGCTAATCAACTCAAAACACCAGCAAAGGTTTCCTGAGTCTTTAAAATGGTCTCTCAGTTTGGTTCACTAGGCTACACAATCATGGGGAAGACTGCTGATCTGACAGTTGTCCAGAAGACAATCATTTACACCCTTCACAAGGAAGGTAGGACACACACATTTATTGCCAAAGAAGCTGGCTGTTCACAGAGTGCTGTATCCATGTTAACAGAAAGCTGAGTGGAAGAAAAAACTGTGGAAGAAAAAGATGCACAACCAACCGAGAGAACCACAGCCTTATGAGGACTGTCAAGCAAAATCAATTCAAGAATTTGAGTGAACTTCACAAGGAATGGACTGAGGCTGGGGTCAAGGCATCAAGAGCCACCACACACAGACGTGTCAAGGAATTTGGCTACAGTTGTCGTATTCCTCTTGTTAAGCCACTCCTGAACCACAGACAACATCAGAGGCATCTTACCTGGGCTAAGGAGAAAAAGAACTGGACTGTTGCCCAGTGATCCAAAGTCCTCTTTTCAGATGAGAGCAAGTTTTGTATTTCATTTGGAAACCAAGGTCCTAGAGTCTGGAGGAAGGGTGGAGAAGCTCATAGCCCAAGTTGATTGAAGTCCAGTGCCAGTGCAAGTTTCCACAGTCTGTGATGATTTGGGGTGCAATGTCATCTGCTGGTGGTCCATTGTGTTTTTTGAAAACCAAAGTCACTGCACCCGTTTACCAAGAAATTTTGGAGCACTTCATGCTTCCTTCTGCTGACCAGCTTTTTGTAGATGCTGATTTCATTTTCCAGCAGGATTTGGGACCTGCCCACACTGCCAAAAGCACCAAAAGTTGGTTAAATTACCATTAGTGTGCTTGACTGGCCAGCAAACTCACCAGACCTGAACCTCATAGAGAATCTATGGGGTATTGTCAAGAGGAAAATGAGAAACAAGAGACCAAACAATGCAGATGAGCTGAAGGCCACGGTCAAAGAAACCTGGGCTTTCATACCACCTCAGCAGTGCCACAAACTGATCACCTCCATGCCACGCCGAATTGAGAAAGTAATTAAAGCAAAAGGAGCCCCACAAAGTATTGAGTACATGTACAGTAAATGAACATACTTTGTAGTAGGCCAACAATTCACTAAAAATGTTTTTTTTTTTTGGTCTTATGAAGTATTCTAATTTGTTGAGATTTAGAGTGAATTGGTGGGTTTTTGTTAAACATGAGCCAAAATCATCACAATTAAAAGAACCAAAGACTTCAGTTTGTGTGCATTGATCAGGGCCGGAATATCAGTCTCTGTTTTGGTATGTGAAACCTGCCCACTGCCAGTTTACCCAATCGTATCTTGGCACCCCAGGTTTTCAGATAGCGGAACACATTGCATTACAGCAACTGCACAATATGATGTTCTTTTTAGCAACATAATATGACCCCTTTAATTTGGGTGGTGACAGCTATTATGGGAGTGGGAATTGCCAATTACAACTCTGAAATAAAAATGTAAAGTCTGTACAAATAGAAGAAATCATGAATATAATTGGGAATAAAAAAAATATTTCATTTATTTTCATTTATAAACAATTTCATTTATTTCTATTCATCTATTATTAAATTTATGCAGTTTTGTTCGCTTGGCTGTTTTTTCATCAGAAGTCTTTTTTAAAAATATGATGTAATTACGTTGCTGTTGCTGTTACCGCCAGCCAATCGCTGCATTGCTGATTGTGGTTTCAAGTATTGATACATCCAGTGTTCCAGTGTTTTTGTTGCTAAATTTATCAACTTTTCACACTACCCTAGCAATTTTTTCTTCCAAAAGCACCTATCAACATATTTAGTTATTTTTAACATTTATTTGGCAACATTTAGCAACTTTTAGCAACAAATCGACCTTGCTTTAGCAACTTCCCTTGAAAATTAGATGGCAACACTGGATAAATCTGCACTTTTTGGGAACACGAGAACACTCACTAATCTTAGACAACTTAATCCAGATATTTGTATCAAATCCGGAAATTCGTATGAATAACCAAATTAACCAGAGTTCAGTTATCATGACTACTAGATCTGGAATCTTTCAAATAATCTCAGATGTATTAAGCAAGGTATGAAGAACGGACTCCAGGACTGAATATAGTTTACAGTTTCATAACGCATGAAATGCAGATTTATTTTTCCAACACATTATATCATAATCCTGCTTGACTGTATCTGAAATAGGTAAAGCAAAAAAAAAAAAAAAAGTTACTTGTACCCAGTTTGTGTACACACTGCAATTATTACATACAAGGCCTCATTGGAGAAAATGGACATTCATTGGGTCGTACCATCAGACTGAACTGAGGGAGAGAAGGAAATGCTGGTCGAGCTGCAGTGCAAAAATGGTGAAGATTTGTGGCACAACGAAGTCATTCCTAGAGGATCCCCACTTGTTGTCCCATGCACTATAAACGCAAGGCTAAAATCAGTATTTGCAGTTGTGTTTGCCAAGCTTTAAACGACTGTGGCTGTTCTGAAACACTCAATTGCCATTTTGCCTCCTGCAAATCTATTTTCTACTCAGAATTACATTGTAGTGTACTTGACAGGATACAGAAACCCTTTTTGGAGAAAGGCCAAACATATTATGCTTACGTGGTTACAAGGCAAGCTACTGATTTTATCCAAATGGACGCAGCAACAGAAAAGGGTGACTGATAATTTACACTTAAAAACCTCTCCCTCCTGTTCAAATGTGCAGGATTGTAGTGTTCCATTATATATTTATATGTATGTATTTATAGACAGCATTCTAATATATTAATGTATAAAATATATTATCTAAAATAGCATTGACAGTTTAGCTTTTGGAGTCAAAATATAAAATGTTAAAAATACAAAAACAGCCATATTTGACCATTTTCCTCTGTCCTTAAAAGTGTCTTCAGTGTATACAAGTGTCTGTAATCTGGAGAATGTAAATTTGTAATTGGAACAGACCGTCACATGCCCTGTTCATGCCGCCAGCGACTTGCATGTCACACCATCCACTGTTCCGGTTGGTTACTTGTTCAGTCTCATTTCTTATTGACAACTAGTTAACACTGCTAAAATGAACATTCTGGAAGAAAAAATTATTTTTGTATTTTAGTTGTAACTGTGCATTATGCTTCATATTAAAGATTAACGAGTATCAGTATGCGCTCTGTCAATGTGGGCGGCCATTTATCTGTAAATAAACGCTGGCCTATTTGGGTCCACATACAGTCATACTGTATGCATCGTTTTTTAAATACTGACCCTGCACATGATTATAGACATAAATTGCTGACTGTTTCTGACTGAAGACAGATTGACATGCTCCATCAGGTTGGTCTAAATTGGACCTGAGCAAATCCCAACACTGAAAATGAATTTTCAAGTCGGCGGTGGCATAAACAGGGCTTTATTCTCAACTCTAGATCATTCAGAGCTAACACTGACAATGCTCGCTCCCCCTTACCAGTAACAACCACAGTCGCTGCAGCAAAGTTCAGGAAACCATAAAGGGTTGCAGAGCTGCTGTGCTCACTATGGCCTTCTACAATATATTAGCTCATTGTGATATCTCTATCTACTGTGATATCACCTAGACAGTGTTGAACACAACAAGACCGTATGAACAGAACTCTTTACATACACTGATGAATCATATACACATAAAACATGTGTTTTACAGGTATATTTGCTTCAGTGTTCATGCAGTTAATTCGGAGCCACCAGGACCACTCGGTGGATTAAGATCACAGTCCAGCCACACCTGAGACCGCCAAAGCCAGGTGCAGAGAATGCAGTTCATCTGTCCTCTCTTGGCAATATAAGAAATATAAGACCGGGAGAACTGCTTTGTATGCCTTGAGATTCCTTTGTTTCTTTGGTCTCTGAGGATGAACCGTCTTTCTGAGCTGTTCCATGCCTTAAATAAAGGGGCCAAAGCCCTCTGTTAATCCTATAGGAAGTCTCAGTGTGCAAAGAGGCCTTTTTTAGACTGGCTGAAGGCTGTTTCTGAACAAATCCTATTGTGATTGGTCCAAGAGGATGCCCTTTAACAGCCTGGGAGGCCCGGCCCAAAGCGTCTCATCCTCATATCATCTCGAAAGTGTTCTGAATATCAGACGTTGAGTGTTAACTGCTGTTGGGTCCTCCATTTAGGAAGTAGGTTGTCATTTCTCCTTTGCCCTTGACTTTCACAACGCCTCTGCACTCCAGTGTGTAGTTATATGAGCTGAGAACCTGGTAGAGGTCAGTTGTGACCTAAAAAGAGAGAAATAAAGAGCCCATGAGTATTTATAAAGGACCAAAGAGTTTGTAAGGAAAATTAGACAGTTTTACTGATCTAAACCTGAGACCACTAATGAAAATGGTTGTGTTTTACATAAAAAAAAAAGAAAATGAAAAAATGAAATTATAAACATTTTCAAATTAGCTACATTTAAAAAATTCTGTATTTATTTCAAATTATAATATACTGCTCTGCATAATTTTCCAATACTTGTTTGTTACTTATTTTGAGGTGCTGATTTCAAAAATATTATCTGTTGCTTCAGCACATCACACTTTTTCACAAACTATGTGCATTTCATTTAATTTGCTTCTTACACCTATTTGCAAGCTGAAGAAGTCTTGTATTATCCTTTAATCAACAGAAAAACTGCAAAAAGACATGACTTCTATCTTCCTCTGAGCCAGATTACAACAGTTTGTTACATTTTTAGTTTATTCTCACATTTATAAATTATTCCCAAGACATTATTTTTTTAAAAAGTCATAAACATCATTCATAAATGTAAAACGTGGCTGATTTCCGTTTATCCACTACTTTGCAGATTATAAATTAAATAGCACATTTAACAAACAACAACAACAACACAAATCTTTTGATATTCTGATAAGTGCATTAAAGAGGAAACATGATTTGAAAAATCCTCATTTTTAATTTGAGAAAAAAACAAACTTTTTTTTCAAGATGTAGAGCTTATTATCATTAAGAACTATTTAAATGAAACGTTAAATAAACCACAAAATAGAAGCACTCCATAATAAATATTTGTTAATCATTTCACATAATGTTTCTTTGTTTAAACTTTTTAAACATCTTAAAACTGTATTTATTTCCAGGGTTAATTAAGATTTTGAATCACAGATTTTCAATCTTTTAGACCCTACAGTACCTACAGGATATCTGGTCAATCACAGAGACCTAGAATGCATCTCACCTGTATTCTCTCAGGTACCCCAGTGCTGTCCATACGGCTGGCTACATTCACAGTATTCCCCCATATGTCATATTGCGGTTTACGAGCCCCTATGACACCAGCCACGACGGGACCTATATTGAGACCTACAGCACAAGGTCATTTATGAGCTTTCATGACAACAAGCTTTTCATTTTACAACAGTAAAATATTTGAGTCATTATATGAAAGTCTTTGTCTGACAGAATGTTACATTTCTACAGAAAGCCTTTTTGCAAGGGTAAAGGGACTATTTCATAAAATGAATCAAATTAAAATAATAAAGATAAGGCAGCTTATTGGAGGAAATCTAAGAGTGGCTAAGCCAAATCCTTACCGATCTTCATTTTGAAGTTATTGAAAGAGTGTTCATTGATGTACTTCATCTGGTCCATGAGGCGCATAGCGTAGTCGGCTAGAGCGCGAATGTGTGACCTTCCTGCTTTATCATAAGTGGAGTCATTAAGCCCAGACGCGGCCATGTAGGTGCTGCCAATGGTTTTGATCTTTTCTAGTTGACGAAACTGATCCTCGCTAATGATCTGCAAGAAAAGTGAAATGAGGTTATGACCTTCATCTAGAAATGAGAAGGTAATAAACTTCTACATTTGTATGAACAGAGTCGGTTTAGAAAGACTTGAAGATGTAGGTTTCACACACAGGTTTAAATAGAGACCAACTGTTGCAAAGAAAGTAAAAAAAAAATATTTAATGCAAGAACTAAAATAAAGTATAAATCTAAGTTAAACGGTCGGTTTTACATTTATTTATTAATAGATACAAATAAAAAAAAACATTAATAAACACACACACACACACGTTATGAATTAGACATTTATATACAGACTACTTTAAATAGAATGTTTTTAGTATTTTTTGTTTTATTATTATTTACTTGATTGAAAGTATTTTCAACTCCAACTGCAGTAGAAAGTCAATTGTACAATTGTACCGCACTTAAAAGTAGCTTAAAAGTATTGCAACAGTTCTAAGGTTTGTCAGAAATCGCCGTACCTCATCAAAGTCGGCGATGATCTCGTTGAGGAGTCTCAAGCACTCCACACCTTCATTATTGGCCTCCAGTTCCACGTAGAACTCAGAGAAATTGCTGATAGAGGCAAACATGACAGCCACACATTCACACGACTGATAATACAGCTCGTCATTCCGCCGCTCGCGCGCCAGAAAGTGTGCGGCCACGTCTTTGGGCAAGATGTTGTGGAGAAGCCGACGGTTGTAGGCCTGAAGTTCTTCCATCTCCTCCTTCTCCTCTGTGGCCTGTGAATGCAACAAAATAAAGGATGATGCTACAAATAACTGAAAGGTAGAGAAATCAACTTGATAAATGTTGCATTGCTGCAACACTGAGGGCCCTATTTTAACGATCTAAGCGCCATGGCGGATCGCTATTTACATGGCAGAATTTGTTGGCGGAAAAGCTGAACGCTTCTCAAGCAAAGAAACCGATCTGCTCGTGCGCAAAGTTAAAGCGCGCGAGCAGATCATCTACGGGACAAGCAGGAATCCACCAAAGCCTCCCGAGGTGAAGGCGGCATAGGATGGAGTAGAATTTCATTCATCATTATAAGTAGTAATAAGTTGAATTGCAAATAGGTAGCCTAATTCTAATACACGCAATGACTATCCATCATTACATTTTTATATTTATGTAGCACACACAATAATAATCTTTTACACTGTGATCCTTTTGTTTTTAATATTTGGCATGTTTGTGTGATGCGCATCCCTGTGTGTAATAAGCAAAGTCACAGAGCACTGTGGACCTGCCCAGAGGCGCATTTTCTACCAAAGCGTTCTTTAAATAACAAAAAACAAGCAGTCTATTTTCAGCTCCTAAAAAATTAGCAACGCGCCAGCAATGCGCCTGAAAACACCTCTTTTTTAGACCAGCACGCCCATGGGCGCACAAATGGGCGCAAATGCATTTGCTAATTAAACGCGATTGCGCTGGACGGGAAAATGCAAAAAAAAAAAAAAAAAAAAAAAAAAAAAAAGCAAACACACTTGCTGGGCCCTATCATACACTCTGCGCCTTGTGTCACATTGCGCCGAGTGTATGATAGGGCCCTGAAAGCCAAACTGGATCAATATGCAATATTATATAAATTCACCATTACTACCGTTGAAAGGTTTGGGGTTGGTGAGATTGTTTTTAAATGCTTTTAAATACAGTCTTTTATGCTCACTAGGGCTACATTTATTTGATCACAAATCAGTTAAAAGAGTAATACTGTGTAATTCTATTACAATTTAAAATTACTAATATATCTATTTGAATATAAATTTCTGAGTTCAAAGTTGAATTTTTAAGCCGTCATAACATACATTTTCTACATCATTACAAAGACATACACAGACAAACACACCTGTAACTTCCAGAGAAAGTCTAGTCTGGCTGTAGACTCCACCTGCTGTGCATGAAGGTAGAGAGCCAGCACAAAAACTGTGATGACAACTGGAGTCATGATCTTTAGAGGAACCCGGGTGTCCATTGCACAGCTGCAACATAGAGAGCACTGACTTTCAACAACTGTCACACCGTAAGGCAAACAGCATGATGATCTAAAGCGTTCAAATCTAACTGAGTAAATTTGAATCTGTTAGCATGATAAATATCATATCACGACACTAGATCAGGCCACATGGTCACACATTTGATTTATCCCTGTGGTGACAGCAATCTTCATGCTCATGCAGTGAAAACAACAGGCTCACTGGCATTTCTTTGAGATCAGTGTCTCGATTTCATTGATTTTATCTTACATTGTTCCATTATTATACTCTCTGTGAAGACAAAGAAAAAGCAAATGTATCAGAGGGATAGAGCACAGCTGACTTTATCTTTAAGATAGACTCAGTAGAACTGATAGGACAAATAAGTAACTACTGTAAACACTCAACAGGATTCATTAGCCTGGTTATACAAAGATCCAAGACACTGTGCTGCTTGGCTAAAATCTAGATACTCACATGGCATTGGCATTGGCCATGACCAGTAGGTCCACATTGTCAAAAAGGCTGACCTCGGGCACCTCCATGATAAGCACGTACAGGACCTCAATGAAGAGCATGAGGAAGAGTTTACCAATACTGCTGATCTGTAGGAACACTGAGCAGGCCAGTAAACTGAGCAGGACACATGAAGAGAAATACTGCAGAAAGAGAAAAATATTCAGACATTAGTCTTTTGTCTACCCTTATCTTATTCCATATATGATTTATCAAAAGGACATGCGTTTCAGAGCAGTGCCTAAAATTACAGCTATGAAAAATAAACTTGGAACATGCTGCTATTAGCTGGTTCAAGCTGGCCCAAACTAGTTAGTAGCTGCTCACTGACTACGTTAAGGAATAGTTCACCCAAAAATGAATATTTGCTGAAAATGTACTCCTAACCCTCAGGCCATCCAATATAATGAGTTGTTTATTCATCAAAACTTGTGAAGTGAAAAGCTGCGTATTTGTAATAAACAAAACCATCAAGACATTTTAACTTAATTCATAACTCTTCCTCCAGTGAAAAAGTCCATCCCCTATTTTCCTCTCACATCAACATCCAAAATATTTTTTTAGAACTGTTTTCACTTGTAAACAGTGCTTGATCTGTGAATTTTTCTCGCCTGATTCAGATGATGTTCTCACTGGATAAAGCAATGTTATAGATTGGGACACGTACGAACATGTTTCTGGAGTCATGTGGATTACTTGTGTATCATTGTGATGTTTTGATCTGCTGTTTGGACTCTCATTCTGGCGGCACCCATTCACTGCAAAGGATCCTTTGGTAAGCAAGGGATGTAAAGCTAAATTTCTCCAAATCTGTCAATGAAGTAACAAACCTGTCTACACCTTGGATGATCTGAAGGTAAGTACATTTCCAGCAAATTTTCACAAAACTACAAAACTGAACTGGTCTGAGAACAGTGCCACACCTCTGGGAAATTGCAGGCGGGTGACGAGCTGTTGCAGAGGCTGTCCTGAGACCAGAGAGTGTAGTTGAAGGAAGAGTTGCGGACATGGCAAACGTTCACATCACTGGGGCTGATGTTAAACTCCTGTCCTAAACATGTCTTCAGGTCATCCGTACTGCAGGTGAACTAAAGGACAGATGAAGATTCATTTAATTAACTACACATCTGTGAAGCACTTCAATGTCAAAAGTCAATTCCTCAAAAGCATATGATGATTGCAGAACTAAAGATTTCTATTTTTGCAATTCTGTCTATACACCTGTAGGTCGTTAAATATTGTGAGACTGATTAAGTGTTAGTTGCACGGCTATATGGCTACACAGTTTATGTATCACTTAATGTATCACTAGTGCATGAAATAACTAAATATCTGAGACATTAAGGCACAGAATCCTGAGGTTAAGACTTGTAAGACTCACAATGTTAATGAAAGCGGAGAGAAAGACCAGGACGATTGTAAAAACCCCCACCAGGGTGCTGTTGAGTCTGGACTGAACAATCCTTTTTGACAGAGTTTGCAGAGGCACAGGGAAAAACTGTCAATAGAGAGAGAAACATGAATTGAGTTTCACAAAATTAATAAACATAACTCAAGGGTATCTGAGGACCATTTAATGTGGTCACATGATGATTTTTTACAAATAAAAGTATAAAGGTAAACTTAAGATGTTTTTCTTTTGAACTTTCTGCTCAGAAATCCTGGAAAAAAAAGTATATTGAGGTTTGCCATCACAGAAATAAATTACTTATATATTCAAATAGAAAACAGTTATTTTACATTGTAATAATATTTTTTTATTAAATAATTATATACCGGTATATATATATATATATATATATATATATATATATATATATATATATATATATATATATATATATATATATATATATATATATATATATATATATATATATATATATATATATATATATATATATATATATATATATATATATATATATACACACACATATACGGATCAGGAAGTTCAGAATCTAATTCCACAGGATCTCTAAGGAAAGACCTGCAATGCCCCTTGCTGCCCATGGAGCGATGCGGTGACAATTCCACCTCAGTGTGCACAAATGAGCTGCCAGCGCTACATTGTGTCTCTGGCTTTGCTCTGTGTGACTCACTGTCTCAGGAGACCTGCTCACATTGACGCAGCTAAAAACCCAATATCAATCACACCCGCTCAGGTTATTTTAGTGGAGAATTTGAAGGTTGATAAACACTTGGATATAGCGATGATGTGTCTGTAAGAGTGTTATGAAATGGTCTGTGAAGGACGTGTTAAGATGTATTGTTTTCTAGGGCTGAGGAGGAGGGTTTTGTGTTTTCCTGCATTGTTGTTGATGTTGCTCAAGGTTTGTTCTCTTTATTCTATAAAAAATAATTACTATTATGCAGAATTTCCCAATGTTGCACTTATATTATAAAGGGTAAAATTCATTCAATACCAACATTTCACTGACCCCAAAACAGGAGTAAATGGCTGAGATAAACATGACGGCCATCAGGAGGACGAGGCACAACATATAGAAGCCAACCATCAACCCAGAGCTGCAGAGAAAACAAAAAGGTGTAGAGAGGAAACCAGGTGAATAGAAAATAACTGTGTCATTTTAAACAACTATTATATATCATAATTAACATAGGGTTTAAGGGAGAGGAAATACCTCCCTTGGCTGTTTTGGCTGCTCAGGTACTAACTATCTTCACCTTTACAAAGTTAAAATGAATGAAAGCTTCTGTGTATGAAGGCTATGTGACATTCCCATTCAGAATCAAACAAAACCTTCTCTAAGCCTTTGGCTTGTTTGAATGGACCAGAAAACATTTGCTAGGATCAGGCATTTAACTGAAGTGTACTTACTGTGGCACAATGACGATCTGAATGAAGCAGATGAATAAAAAGACGAGGGAGGCGCAGGCTACGTATGCTCCGAACCTGGCGTCTACCTGTTTGGAGTACTGAGAGAAGGTGAGGAAAGAGGAGAGAAAAGAGTGGGGTTACAAATACAGTTCAAATAACATGTGAAAGCAAGTAGTGTTTTACCGACTGAGAGGAGTAGTTCATTGTCTACTTCAGTTTGTACTGAAAAACCAGGGTTCCCAGTCAATGGGTTTTCTTTAACTTTACCAGTTCTTTGGGATAATTGGCTGATTTGAAAAAAAAAAAAATTTTTTTACAGATATTGCCATTTTAAACCCATTAAAGGGATATTTCAGCCAAAAATTACAATTCTGTCACACTAATCGTTTAAGATAATTAAGATATTTTTGATGAAATCCGAGAGCTTTTTGACCCTCCATAGTCAGCAAGGGTAATTAATGACAGAATTTTCATTTTTGGGTGAACTATCTTTTTAAATATTTTATCTGATTACAATTCAAAAAAAATAATGTATTAAAAGTTTTTGCCCGTAAATCACTATCATGGCAGCTATCATGGCTATCACGGAGGCCTACACCATCACTGACCCCCACGACTATATCTCGCCCACAGCAGAGGCGCCACAAGCAGTGTGAGAGGAAGCAGAAGAGGGGTAAGCGCGGGGGTATCCGGACTAGGCTAACGGCTAACCCACACAAGCCATCTATCCCCACCATCGTACTGGCTAACGTACGCTCGTTGGACAATAAACTGGACTACATTTGATTATTACGTTCAACTCAGAGGACTGTAAGAGACTGTTGTGTTTTTGTGTTCATGGAAACATGGCTCAGCAACAGCGTTCCAGACGGCACTATTCAGCTCGACCAGCTGACGTGTTATTGAGCGGACAGAGCTCTCGTCGCAGGAGGAAAAACCCATGGCGGCGGGCTTTGTGTTTACATCAACAACGCGTGGTGCCACGATGCTGTTGTGATCTGCAAGCACTGCTCACCCCTGGTGGAGTTTATGATTATTAAGTGCCGGCTGAGGGAATATACTGCCATACTGCTCATTTCCGTTTACATTCCCCCGAACAACATCAACAGCAACAGGAACGACGCACTAAATGAACTGTACCAGCACATCAGTGAGCAGCAGACAGCACATCCTGATGCTTTTTACATCATAGCTGGGGATTTCAACCATGCTGACTTAAAGAGTGTGTTTCCAAAAATACACCAACACATTAACTTTCCAACTCAAGGTAATAACATTTTGGACTTCGTTTACACCACACAGAGAGGAGCTTACAAAGCCCTCCCCCTCCCCCACCTCGGAGCCTCAGACCACATCACTGTCATGCTAATGCCTGCATACAGACCGCTCATTAAAGTCACCAAACCAGTTCAAAAACAGATTCAAGTGTGGCCAAAAGGATCATCAGAGGTTCTTCAAGACTGCTTCAACACAACGGCATCAGAGAGGCTAAGAGACAGCACTCTGGGAGGATAGTCCATTAATTCAGCGACAACAGAGACACTAGGAGCCTGTGGCAGGGGATACAGACCATTACGGACTACAAGCCCCCACCGCGGACCTGTGACAACAACATCTCACTGCTGAACGAGCTGAACACCTTCATCGCTCGCTTTGAGCAACAAAACAGCACTACTGCACTGAAGACTCCACCTCCTCCCGGCGACCAGGTGATGACGCTGACCCCAGACAGTGTGAGGAGATCCTTCAGCAGGATCAATGCACGCAAAGCTCCGGGTCCTGACAACATCCCTGGGCGTGTACTGAGAGACTGTGCAGCAGAACTCACTGATGTCTTCACAGACATTTTCAACATCTCACTGAGTCAGGCTGTTGTTCCCACATGTTTCAAAACTACCACCATCATTCCAGTTCTGAAGAAGCCATCTCCATCCTGCTTCAATGACTACCGTCCTGTTGCACTTACTCCCATCCTCATGAAGTGCTTTGAACGGCTAGTCATGCACAACATCAAGTCTACCCTCCCCCCCTACCTGGACCCCTTCCAGTTTGCATATCGGTCCTACCGTTCGACCGATGATGCCATCTCCACTGCCGTCCACTCAGCACTCACACATCTGGACAAAAAGGACTCATAAGTCAGAATGCTGTTCATAGACTTCAGTTCAGCATTCAACACAATAATCCCTCAACAGCTCATTTACAAACTGATCCAGCTGGCGCTCAACACTTCGCTGTGCAACTGGCTGTTGGGCTTTCTGACTGGAAGACCTCAGGCAGTACGGGTCGGCAACAACACATCCAGCACCATCACACTGAACACTGGGGCCCCCCAAGGATGTGTGCTGAGCCCCCTCCTCTTCACACCCGTCTCACTCGCAAAGCCCTCTGCATCTCAGGTGATCCCACCCACCCGTCACACAGCTTCTTCAGTCTGCTGCCATCAGGGAGGAGACTGCGGAGTCTCCAGGCCAGAACCAGCAGACTGAAGGACAGCTTCATCCATCAGGCTGTCAGGAAGCTGAACTCGCTCCCAAACTTGCCCCCCAGTCCCTCTTCTGCCCCATGTACCACTGAACTATGAAACCTCCCCCCCAGATCCCACATCCCCAGGTCCTTCCACCCCCCCCCCACTAACATACGATGGCATGCACCAGTCACTTTGTGCAGCATTGGTCTGCTCACTACCTCATTCACCATGGAACTGACGTCACTCTAACACCTCATAAGTCAGTTAAATAAAATAACTGCTCTTGAGCCCTTTGTCAATTTATCAGACTGAATAAGCTTCTTTTTTGCACTAAAAATCTTTTATCTACACTGTTTGTTCACTTCACTGATTTGCACTCTATCTGCCACGTGCCTTGCGCTGCTTAATTTAACTTTATTTTTAATTTTATTATGCATTTTTTACATTCCCCTTATTGTATAGTTGTTTCTTATATTTTATATTTGATCTAGATTTTTAGGCTCTACTGTTAATGTTATCTGTATGCACCGGGGGTCTGAGAGCAACACAATTTCGATTCTCTGTATGTATGTACTGTACATGTGGAAGAATTGACAATAAAGCAGACTTGACTTGACAACTGTAAAACTGTTTGTGTAACTTATTTTTGGTTTGTTAAAAAAATGCTAAACTAAACTAAACGGCAGTCTTTAGTGTCACATGACCCTTCAGAAATCATTCTTATATGCTGATTTGGTTCTCAGCATTTCTTAATGTTGAAAACAGTTGTGCTACGTAATATTTCTGTGAAAAAAAAGAAATTTTTCTTTGATGAATAGAAAGTTAAAAAGAAAACTATTTGAAATAGATATGTTTGGTAACATCGTAAATGTCTTTGTCAGCTTTTGATCAATGTACTGTAATGCGTTGTTTCGAAATAAAACTATTTCTTTCAAAAACGAAAATCTATCTGACCCCAAACGTTGGAACAGCAGAGTAAATATAAAAAAAATTATAGCAAGTATATTTTGTCAAAGACTATGGAAGAGAACTCTTCAATCTCTCTTCAGTGATTCATTCATGAGCCTAAAATAGACGTTCTGGACACAGACAATGGAAGCAACAAAAGCAATAATTATCTCCACTACAAACTGGAAGCAAGTCTCTGAAAGAGCTGTGTGATCAGTGCCAGACGTGTGAAGACTTGTGCACAACAGGCTAAAAAACATTTGGATGTGACTGCAGATGGAGGATGTGAACACCAAATGCAGAGGCTGAGAAACTTTCTTTCCATTACCCTTTCATCACTATCTTCACAAAGAAAACTAGTCTCCTACGTGTGAAAAAAAGTACATCTTTTCTGGGAAAGTTTGGCATCTCTCTGAGGTAGGGGAGGTCAGTGTAACAAATACTTTGAAGGTAACACCATAAAATGACTTAAATCACAGTGCAGCATAAAGACGTCAGTCTCTGACTCATTCCAACCTGGACCTTGAATTTCATTGCCTCTATTCATCTTAGCAGCTTGCCACATCTTTGTGCGATGCAAAGTATTTTTTTCAGTACAACAGTACTATAATGGACTTCTGATTGGCTCTCTGCCCTATTTCTTGATATTCAACTGAAGGAACAATTTACCAGTTACATTAACTAATGATCTGTTCAAATGTTAGTTCCTGCTCACAAGTCATGCAATTTACAACAAAATCCATAGGCTAGAAAATGTCAGCTTGATGACAATTAAATCAGAAGACCGGGCAACTTTGCTTTTTTTTTTTTTTTCTTTTTTTTTTTTTTTTTTTTTAGTAATAATTGTTTAACCTTGATTGCCATAAAAATTTGTGATTTTTAGTGGACAAATATGTGAAAAGTTGCCTATTCTTCACAAAAAGCTTTCATTTAGCACGTAGACTAATTGTTTTTTTTTTTTTTTTGAGCTTGACAGCTGTGATCTTGACAACTGTTATTTTAGCATTTATTTTATACTATTTTAGTATTTATTACTATTTAGCTTTTATTTTTTCAGTTTTCATTTTAATATTTTATTAATTTTGTTCCATGCTTGTCATTTTTGTTGACTTTTTTATTTCTATCTAGCTTTATTTTTATTTCAGTTTCAGTTCTAGTCATTTTGGTACGTCGACTTATTTTATTTTAGTAAGTTGCCATTTTATTTAATTGAATATTTATTTCAACAAAAAAAATATTTTTTCAATGTATGGAAAGAACAGTGTGAACATTTTGCTAAATTTATCCTTTGTTGTGGTTCACGAAAAAAAAAAACATTGTGTGGATTAGCATTATTAGCTAGATCAAGTTGTATCTTTTCATCGAAGCTAGTCATGAAAGTCGTACCTTCTTCTCCAGGTCAGGTTCTCGGAACGTCAGCAGAAATTTCTTGACATGTTCGGACCGTAATCGGTCGATGCTTCGAGCATCAATGGCACGGCCCAGAAACTCATCCACCTCATCCTCAGGGTTCAGGTTTTCTTGCGTGTTTCTGAAAATGAAATGTCTACATAACAAGAGGGGACACGGTTTTCTACTTTTTTTCTCTCTCTTAGTTAGCCTTTAACTTACTACTATAGTTTAATACTATAAAGCTAGACCACCAGAAAGCAGCAGCACCACACCCCCCAAAAAACATGACAGAATTAAGTGCAGCTCAGAATCATTGTGTTTAGTCTAGATGATTTTCAGTAAAACTGTGTTATTTACATTAAAAAGCACAAATCATCTGCTAAAGAATTCAAGGCCTAGCAGTCATGTTCATGCAATTCAGTAACTAAATCACATCAGCAAAACTACATTCTGCATTTTAATTCAAATACTGAAAGTGTTCATTTGACAGAGAAGTGTCAAAATGGACATATAATAGGTTTGTAGTCTCTTTTTTCTTTATGAGGTTTGATGATGAACTGTAAAACTGTATTTTTTAGCAAATAAATGGTAAGCATTAGAAACTTATTTTCAAAATCTTGCTGACCCCATACATATGAAGGGTAGAGTATATGAGATCAATTCTGTAATCGACTATTAATAAAAAAACTGGCATGCAGGGTGTAGGCATGAAGATGTGTTCCATATACTCACTTGTCTTTGGGATCCTCAAATCCCTGCAACAAAATTGGAAGAGAAAATGCATTATACATCATTGCAAAATGGATGGGAACGTCTGCATCTGTACAATCAGCACAGCAGTGACCCCTTCTGGAGGACCTCAAATAAAGTAACACAGCTTCTCGATTACAGAGATAGAAAATTATATTCCCAGGAAAACTGGAAAATGTTCACACCACAAACTTCTTTTCTTGTTGGAGTAATAATAATAATAATTAAAAACAAAAACAATGATTTACCCAACACTCTATTCCAAAACAAGCATAAATCTCTATTAATTTCATACACTGTCAAACTGCAAGTAACAGAACAGTGAAGGAAAAATGGAGAGGAAACCAAATAGGCTCATGTTTCACATGTGCTTTAGAGGTTAGTGTTTTGTCCATTCCTCAAAGGGTTTTGATTTTACACAAAACATAGATACTGCCAACAAAGACATCTGACACAGGCATCACAAGTTACATACATAACACATACAAATGTTGGTTAAAATAACTTGTATTACTGTAATATATATATATATATATATATATATATATATATATATATATATATTGTCATTAATAATATATATTCTAAATATGAAAATTAATATTAATACTGAGCACACTTTATATCGATCTTCAAAACTGACTGCAAACGTTTAAGTAAAAGCCCTTTTTAGGTGTAAAAACCACAAAATCACAAATTCCAGTGTGTCCAGAACATACCGCAAACATTTTAGTTTTTCCTGTAGTATTGATAAAGAAATTGAGCTTTTTATTACTTTTTAAAATGACTTGTATTGGTACTGACTTCTGAAAACTGGTAATATGAGAAACTCATTCTCTACAATAAGTGCTTTGGATAAAAGCAACTGCTAAATGACTACATACTTAATATTTCAAAAATAGCAGATATACGGGTCAGGGAACAGACTGAATGTTCCCATTAAATATCAAATGAACATTTTAATGGTAATTTCTAACTACTAAACATTAAATTATGAGAGTAGAAAGCATCAATGAGACAAGTTGCTAGATGCATAATAATAGTCACTAAATGTATAGTCTCGGGAGACTCAGATGCGCTCCCACACACAGGCCTGCACGTATTCACTCAACGGAGACTATGACCTAGTCAGTATGTTGATGTGTTATTCCGTTTGTTTCTTTCCTTCGACTGAGCAATGCCTTCTGGGATAACGCAAGCCTCTAGAGTGACAATACACCAGACAAAAACAGGTGCTGTTGTTATTATGAAACAGACAATCTATTCATCAGAATACACTGCATGTTTATCTGCCTTCATCAATGCTCTGTGTTTGTGTAGGCTTGGACAGATATCTGGCAATAGAAGCCAGTCTGAGCTCCAGCAGGATATATCGAGTGGGATTTATCTGTGCCACTATCAAACAAAACCAGCACAAATAATTACAAACAGGTTCCCACTATCTGCTGTTGGTTGGACAAACACATATTCCAACCACAAAATACAATATTTACCATTGTGCAACTACACCATTTATTAAAGAAAAAAACAACAGCTTTCAAAACATAAAAAACATACTGCTCTCTCTCTCTGTTTTGTCATTCAAAAAGTTTAAGGTTTGTGAAGAAGTCTCTTATGCTCATTTTAAGGCTGCATGTTTTTTCCAGTAATGTTAAAATAGTTTATTTAAATGTTTTAAAATGCTATTTATTCCAGTGATGAATAAATAGTTGATTACTCTAAGAGTTCTGTGTCACATGATCCAGAAATCATACTAATATGCAGAGGAACATTTCTTATTATTATCAATGTTGAAAACAGTTATGCTGCTTAATATGTTTGTGGAAAACAATGTTTTAAAAAATGTATTTGAAATATATATTTTTTGGAAACATTATAAATGTCTTTGTCACGTTTTAGTAATTTAATGCACCCTTTTTTTAGAAAAAAAAGAAAAAATATATATACGGTATACTGTGTATATATATATATATATATATATATATATATATATATTTTTTTTTTTTTTTTTTTTTTTTTATAGAGCCCTGATAGTTGGCTGAAAACTAATGTGGCAAATTTATGTTGGAATATTTCAAATCACACAATTCGACAAGATTCTGTGTCATCAAGCAACTGCAATTTTTTATGCTTTCTGTTTAATAATTATTATTTTTTACTTTTAAATTGAATGAATGCAAATGTTAATGATAGCTTTAATGAGCAGAAATCAACCTATGAATGGTTAATTCCTACTGTACATTAAACTGGGACTGGAAAAGGTTTTCTAACAGAAATATCAATTTTGGTAATACTTTGAATGAACTTTGAATACTTTGAATGAACTTTTTTTTTTTATATAAATATTCTGTTTCTCACTTTAATTTTAAATTTAAAGAATGACATGGATACCTTTAACAACTTAATTCCAGTTGTATATTAAAATGGGACTGGAAAAAGTTTTCTAACATAAAAATGACATATTATTGTAAATTTTAACTGTTGACACGTCTTGTTATAATGGAAACATCAATATTCCTGTCATGTTTTATTTGAGAACTGAGTCTGAAGCATATCAGTTGTAGCGAGGACAAGTTATGCTGGATTTCTGTGTTCCTTCTTACTATGCTAACCAAGATGAGAAGGAACAGGTGATTCAGACAAAAAAAAAAAGATAAAGGGTATTCCCATGGAGCTCACAGGAACTGATTGCTGGTTCCACTTTGCCTGATTAAATCCCTCAGGATGGTATGTGAGGCAATCCAGCTTTATTTAATTAGAGGGCCGTTCCCTTTGGGTTCCAGAGCCGGGGAAGAGCTGAGAACTGAATGAATGAAAAGGGACTACACAGAGCATGAGGCCCTTTACATGTGGCCCTAAAGTAATGACCTTGGGATTGTTTTGGCTTAGTTAACACATGGTATAAAAAGCCTCCCCTGTCAAAGCCCTTATCCTCCAACAGAGGTGCTAATGGGTTTTAGACACGGCAATTAGACTAAATGCAAATCAACTGGTTTTCAGCACTCAGATAATGTTCTCACCCTACAAGGGTGGCTAATCAAAAGTGTAGCTTCCTCACCATCCTCTTCATCTCCTTGGAAACCTGATTGCCACCCATGTGATTGTAGAAAGGCCGGTCGGTCCAGTGAGTGCTATTATGCGTGACCGAGTTGGTACGTTGCCGGTTCATCTTAGCAATCATTGCCTTTTCTTCTGTCTGTGAAGGGAAATACAAAACAGGAGCAGTATTACGGTCCATGCTTTTTAATGTCATAGTCATTAACTTGCTTGTCTAGCTTGATATCACATTTCTCTGAATTTATCCACATAGCTTATTGGCATTCCTCTGCTGCCCAGCATCATGTGAGTCATGCTATTCCTGAGTGCTAGGTGTTTCTGCTTGAAAAGCTGTGAATATTAATGGAGAATCATAGCTTGTCGACCTCAGCTGCCTCAGGTTACAACGTTTAATAAGTAATTCGAAATACACAAGAGAAAGGAGACTGAAATGATTTATCTCACTTGAATTTGTAAAATTTAACTGATACCATTTGTTGATGAGGAGAAAAAAAAAGGTCTCACCCGCTTCTGACTGCAGCCCACAATGAGGTAGGTTTCAATGTTGTGCTTTTTGAGATAGACGTTTCTTTCTCCACCAAATCCAGGTTCTACATCATAATCACCATTCAGATAGTTCAGGGTGGCCTTGGTGATATGAATACGCCTGAGATGATAAAAACAATATTTGGAATGAAAAACGAATGTCTTCAATATCGAGTATGTGCTGGTTCAAATTTTTTCATAGTGTGTGAAAAAGAATGCATAATGAAGTAATAAATGTTTGAGTTATTGTCAGCAAGTGGCCTTCATTTACAAAAAAAAGAAAAAAGAAAAAAAGAAAGGTAAACGTTGGGATGATTACTTCTATTTCCAGTTGGACGGAATTTATTGTTATTGATATACTATTATAGATTTTGTTTAATATTTTGAATGAGAATTTATTTTTCTATTTTCATTCGTATTTTTTATACTATCAATATTTTATAATGAATTTATTTTCACTTAGTAACTTTGTTGTGTATTTGTCATTTTGTTTGTTATGTATATAACTAAAATTTATCAAAAATGAGAAAAGTTTTCTAAAGTAAAATAAGTGTAATATAGTTAATGTTTATATTATTTTAAAATAATACAATACATATTAAATTATATAACTATAAAATAATATAAATGTATATATATCATATTGATGTTTATTTTAAGAAAATTGCAAAATTATTACAATTTACTATATGATTAACCATATTTAGACATTTTGATAATAGTTGTAGTAAATCGGTCAGGAATGCTTTGGACAGTGTACATACTACAGACAGCAGTATTCTAGTATGGCATTCTGAACATTGCGAAGAAAAATAACTGGAGAGAGACTTAAAAGACTTGTCTGAACTTGTCTTGTTTTAATGGAAAAAAAGAACAACACATTTTCAGATTTTAAAAGTGAAGAGACACAGGGAGTTCAAGTGAGAAAACGTGGGTAAAAAAAAAATAAAAAATCCAAAGTTCATGAACCCACCCTGCTTTGCCCCCAGCTTCCATGTGATTGGCCAAGGTGACATCGTTGGACCAGACATCAAACTGCCACTTCCTTAATCCCAGCACCCCACAGTGGACTCGCCCGCTGTGTATCCCCACACGCATGTTAACATTGACGCCGGTGACTTCCCTCACCAACCTGGAGCACAGAAACAAAAACACCTGTTGTTAATACAGTTTAATCACATATTCTGATATAACACATTAACAATATACTAATATACTAACAGTATACTCTAAAGTTGATATTAAACTTCCAGTTTTACTAGTCAGAACTGTAAACAAGTTTAAAGGTGTAGTGTGTAAATTTTAGCGGCATCTACAGGTGAGATTGCGAATTGCAACCAATGGCTCAGTCCCCCGCTCACCCCTCCCTTTAGAGAAGCTACAGTGGCCAACAGGGGTAAAGATCTCATCGGTAAAGACAGCAGAGAGTGATGAGATTCTTTACAAAGGTAAATCAAGGAATTATATTTACTTGATTTATTCAATAAATCGTTGTTATTGCGAATGTGAATGTACTTGTTCATTATTGTGTCAGTGTTTTATTCACAAGAACAACGAAGTGATGAAACACGCTCTGTAGAGCAGTTTGACCCTTTAGGGCTACTGTAGAAACATGGTGACGACTTCCAAGTAAGGGGACCCACGGTGTATGAAGATAGAAATTACTCAATCTAAGGTAATAAAAACCTAACAGTTCATTAAAAAAGCCTCTGAAACACCTCTGAAAACATAGTTATGTATATTACATTGCATTATTGTACAACCCGAATTCCGGAAAAGTTGGGACGTTTTTTAAATTTTAATAAAATGAAAACTAAAAGACTTTCAAATCACATGAGCCAATATTTTATTCACAATAGAACATAGATAACATAGCAAATGTTTAAACTGAGAAAGTTTACAATTTTATGCACAAAATGAGCTCATTTCAATTTTGATTTCTGCTACAGGTCTCAAAATAGTTGGGACGGGGCATGTTTACCATGGTGTAGCATCTCCTTTTCTTTTCAAAACAGTTTGAAGACGTCTGGGCATTGAGGCTATGAGTTGCTGGAGTTTTGCTGTTGGAATTTGGTCCCATTCTTGCCTTATATAGATTTCCAGCTGCTGAAGAGTTCATGGTCGTCTTTGACGTATTTTTCGTTTAATGATGCGCCAAATGTTCTCTATAGGTGAAAGATCTGAACTGCAGGCAGGCCAGGTTAGCACCCAGACTCTTCTACGATGAAGCAATGCTGTTGTTATAGTTGCAGTATGTGGTTTTGCATTGTCCTGCTGAAATAAACAAGGCCTTCCCTGAAATAGACGTTGTTTGGAGGGAAGCATATGTTGCTCTAAAACCTTTATATACCTTTCAGCATTCACAGAGCCTTCCAAAACATGCAAGCTGCCCATACCGTATGCACTTATGCACCCCCATACCATCAGAGATGCTGGCTTTTGAACTGAACGCTGATAACATGCTGGAAGGTCTCCCTCCTCTTTAGCCCGGAGGACACGGCGTCCGGCGACAAGAATGTCAAATTTGGACTCGTCTGACCATAAAACACTATTCCACTTTGAAATAGTCCATTTTAAATGAGCCTTGGCCCACAGGACACGACGGCGCTTCTGGACCATGTTCACATATGGCTTCCTTTTTGCATGATAGAGCTTTAGTTGGCATCTGCTGATGGCACGGCGGATTGTGTTTACCGACAGTGGTTTCTGAAAGTATTCCTGGGCCCATTTAGTAATGTCATTGACACAATCATGCCGATGAGTGATGCAGTGTCGTCTGAGAGCCCGAAGACCACGGGCATCCAATAAAGGTCTCCGGCCTTGTCCCTTACGCACAGAGATTTCTCCAGTTTCTCTGAATCTTTTGATGATGTTATGCACTGTAGATGATGAGATTTGCAAAACCTTTGCAATTTGACATTGAGGAACATTGTTTTTAAAGTTTTCCACAATTTTTTTACGCAGTCTTTCACATATTGGAGAGCCTCTGCCCATCTTTACTTCTGAGAGACTCTGCTTCTCTAAGACAAAGCTTTTATAGCTAATCATGTTACAGACCTGATATCAATTAACTTAATTAATCACTAGATGTTCTCCCAGCTGAATCTTTTCAAAACTGCTTGCTTTTTAGCCATTTGTTGCCCCCGTGCCAACTTTTTTGAGACCTGTAGCAGGCATTAAATTTTAAATGAGCTAATTAAGTGGATAAAAGTGTAAAATTTCTCAGTTTAAACATTTGCTACGTTATCTATGTTCTATTGTGAATAAAATATTGGCTCATGTGATTTGAAATTCCTTTAGTTTTCATTTTATTAAAATTTAAAAAACGTCCCAACTTTTCCGGAATTCGGGTTGTAAATAGATCATAGTAAATATTACACATTGCACCTTTAAAACTGCTAAACCTTATTAGAAATCATGGTGTCTGCTATCAACTGAAATTAGAAGAGTGTCTTCATAGAAATAATAATATCTCTAAAGAAAGTGGCACTTTCCCAATGTTAATAAGCAGGAATATTTATGAATGATTTACATTTCAAATAAAAATATGAACATACATTTGTTCGTTTTTTTCCCAAAAATTTGTCTTATTTGAATTCAAACATTGAATTTTACTTAAAGACACACAGGAAAAGGTTGAGTATTAGGAATATTTTAATAAGGTGAAACAACTTTTCCCTATATGTGAAAAGTCGCACCCTGAAATGCACGTTTCCACTAGGCACAACAACAAGTTAACACAGCACATTCTGATCCCCACGTCACACGGCAAACAAGCCATCAAACTCTTTTGAACATTGAGGACGACAGGCAAGTCTGCGGAAAAATGGTCTGTTCCTGTGATGGGGCGCTGGGCCGGCTGGCTGCAGCTCAGTGAAACACAGACACGTGCTCACTGGAGCAGAAACCCAGTCACCACCATTCCTGCCTTAACAAACAACTGCTCAGAGACACTGAACATCAGAGAAATCACGTCCACACGCATGCGAGACAAATAACCAGCAAACAACTCAATTAAGGGATGACTGACCTGACCAATTAGAACAGCAGGACAAACACATAGAGAGCAATTCAAAGTTTCTAGTAAGAACGTAATGCTTACAACAATTTAGCCTTGATTAGCAAAAGCAGGTAAATAAGATTAAGTGTTCTGTCTCAACTCAACCCTTCTGAGAACTTTCATTCAGTCCAGTGCTGCTGTGCTGCATGTTCTATGAACAGGGAACAAAACATGCCTGAAACCCAGTTTTTTTTTTCTTTTAAGAGTTGGCCAGTCAAAAGATATACTTAACCTTCATAAAATACTGATCAATGGACATTTCAAAGGAGTTCAGACTACCGGTAAATATAATATGAGCCGTTATATTAATTTTCTAAGAGGTTCATTCTTTATTGAGGCAACAATGTTCAAAATATAATGTAAGACAATTTTCTAAGAATAAACCACCTGAAAGAAAAAAATGCATAGGGATATACAAATATAAAATCATACATTTAAGAACAAATTATAAAAAAAGGCTTAAACTGTCTTATTGTCTTAAAAATATATATTTTATTTTAAAATATTTTAATTAAATAGAAAAAAACACCTAAACCTACACCTAGATTTTGTCCACATAACGTAGGGTTTACCAGGGCAACACACACACGCACGTATATAAACACTACATGCATGCATACAGTATGTGTGTGTTTATATATAGGCAAGGGTATATGTATTTATACATAATATGTACTTCATTCTACATTACATTTAGTATTATAAGAATATTTTTAATTACTAACATCAACATTTTTAACTGCCAGTTTGTGTTTCACTACAGCATCTATTTTGTATCTCCTGGCTGAAGTACATTTCCAGTGAGGCATTTAAAATGAGACACAAAAGCCTTGCTGTTCCTGTCTGAAGAACAAAAGCAACACTATGATACTCACGAGATTGCTTCGATCATGTCGACACCCATCTCCACGCAGCAGTGTGCATGGTCGGCCCGGGCCTCGGGCAGCCCGGACACGCAGTAGTAGCAGTCGCCCAGGATCTTAATCCGCAGACAGTGATTCTCCTGCAATGAGATCAACAATGAGCCCAATAATCAAATTACAGCAGTTTGAGTTGCTATAGGTCAGTATGTATGTTTATTTTTTTTTATATATACATTTTTTTATAAAACCTTTCACTCAAAAATGAAATAATGTGTCACACATCATTTCATGGCCATTAGGAGGTGACACTGGATATCCCATACAGGGATGTGTTACATATATAGCCTTTATATCCTATTTAAAACCCCTTCACATACCGCAAATGGTTTTTCCTTTTAAGGGTGTGGATTTTCATAGGGATTTATATGATTTATGAAGAAAAAACTAACTCAAAACTCAACTGTTCCCAAATGGCTTTCGAAATGTCAGATTTTAAGACTTAAATCTTTTATGTAGTAGGTTTGGCATCCCACTTTCATGAATTCAGAAATCCTGCCCAATTTGTCCTGATATTTTGCTTGGAAAACATGAGTAGTCTTAACAAAAAGCTCTTGGAAATGCCAAGAAGGAAAATTCTGTCATTATTTGTTAATCATAAAATATGACTTTAGAAGACTTGCAATATACAGTATAGTGTAAAATAGCATATATGACGTTTTTATGGTGCTTTTGCATCCTGTTTGAATCTTGAAACCTCCAGTCAGCATTTATTGTAACTGAATGGAAAGAAAAGAACAACCAAATCATTCTCAAAATTTGGAAGAAAAAATTAAGTTTTAGAGGTTTGAAATGACATAAGGGTGAAAAAGAATGACATAAATGTCATTTTTGGACCCACTTTATATCAGGTGGCTATAACTACTATGCACTTACATCCCAAAATAAGTCAAATGTACTTTTTGTGTTCATATTGTAAGGCAAAATTCTGCCATTGTGGTGGGATATCGGTAAGGTTAGAGACAGGTTTGGTGGTATGGGTGAACCAAAACATGAAGAGTTCTTTATTTAATTAACGTATGACTTCAGAAGACGTCCACTATAGGCTAGTATAGTATATATGACACTTTTATGGTGTTTTTGCATGTTTTTTTGAAGCTGGAGTACTATAGGTATCTTAGTTTGTAAGTCATCAAAACAGGAGAGGAGGATCCAGTGGAGAGCAGAGGAAGCCTAAGGCTGGGCACAGGACTCACGGTAGCAGGACCGGGTCTTATGACAGCCACCTGAATGTCACACCAGTGCATGCCTTCATTTAACCCGCAGCCCATACAACAACCTCTATTGTTGATCATCAGGGCCAAGTGCGCGTGCATACTTTTTTGTCTTTTTGCTCGAAGGTTTAGTGAAATGTGCAAACATCTGAACAGACAACAGATGGTTTCCCCTTTGAGCGGCATCTCTCTGCAGCAGCAGAGTACGTGCACAAATGCATGGCAACTTGGCTGCGATGAGTCACCACCACTGGTGGAGATAAAGAGGAGATAGTTGAGCTGGAAAACAGCGACAAGCTCAGTGTGAGAAGCGTGATCACAAACACTCATCTGACAGGAGGGAGGGCTTGTCTATCCCAGTCAGCTGTGTGAGTGGGATGCAAGCGGAATTAAAATGATTACATCTCAGTTTGCCATCGTGTTTTGTCAAAAAAGCTGTTCGGCTGAGGGCGTGGGCTGTTGTGCGGACACTTACGGCGGCCAGTTTGTCGAATCGTGCAAAAAGCTCATTGAGGGTCATCACTAACTCCTGGGCCGTGCACTGGGAAGCCAGACTGGTGAAGCCCTCGATGTCGGCAAAGAGTATACTGCGGAGAGAGAGAGAAATAGGAGTTGGAGGTTTCGTCGGTTATTTTTAATAACAGATCTCAATGTTTTCCTTATTGTTAACCGAAGGTCTCTTTTTTTTTTACCATGCTTTCACCATCATTTATTTTTGCTACTTTCAAATTTATTTTATGTACAGATATTCAATACTAAAGCATTAAATAATTATTACTTAAAAATCTTAAAAATAAAAAATATATTTCTTGTATAAATCTCAAAATCTAATTTAGTCAAATAATGCAATAAACATTACAAATATTATTATAAAATACTAAATTAATTGTAGTTAAGATACAATACTAATAATACAAGTACCGTATTTTTCGGACTATAAGTCGCACCTGAGTATAAGTCGCACCAGTCCAAAACTACGTCATGACGAGGAAAAAAACATATATAAGTTGCACTGGACTATAAGTCGGCTTACACATAGAAAGCGCTCTATGTTTTCAGTGTAGTCTACAGGAGCACTGAGCAGCATAGAGCGCCCTCTCAAGGCTGTAGACAGTAATGTTTTCTCTTGGTTCATTTCTCTCGGTTCATGTCAAATTAATTTTGATAAATAAGTCACACCTGACTATAAGTCGCAGGACCAGCCAAACTATGAAAAAAAGTGCGACTTATAGTCCGGAAAATACGGTAGTCTTAATAACAAACTTGGCCATTATATTCCCAACAATATTTCAAATGCCATTTAATCACAAAATATTTTCAAACCCAATACATAATTAGATAGATAGATAGATAGATAGATAGATAGATAGATAGATAGATAGATAGATAGATAGATAGATAGATAGATAGATAGATAGATAGATAGATAGATCTATAATAGTGTGTATAAAGAGTAATAAAAAGAAAGAGGTTTATTTAATTAAAAATAAATAAAATAACTGATGCAAGTCCAGCACACAATATGTAAATAAAAACACAAAGAAAGTTCATAAGGAAATCACGGGTTTGACTCGCAGGGAACATACATTATAAAATGTATACACTGTCATTGTTGATAAAAGCATTTGCCACATAAATAATAAACCCAATGAAAAATCAGGTCATTCTTGTTAATCATCCCAGACTCTCATCCCCACACATCAATGTAGTGCACATTTACCTATATTACAAGATTGTCACGGTTACCTGGCTGACAATTGAAACCCTCGCCCACAGCTATTCATTTCAATTGACCATTTGTGAAGCAGACTTTACATAGATACAATATGAGCTATCTAATTTTGTGATTGATCCCAGCGTCATAGCTCCATTACCATTCCAATGGCACAGCAGACAGCTTCGGATGGAAGTGTGTGCTCTCTTTAGAAATAGATGACATTCACATTAAGAGAATGTTGGGCCTACAGAGACAAGAAAGTGAATAAAGCCCGATATTCCCCTGTGGGAGCCAGTAACAGATATGGTATATATGATATCTTCTTTGTGCACCTTGAATAAAATACAAAACAAAACCTTGTGGGCTGTAATGACTTTTTCTATACAATATTCATCTGCAGAGCGTTTACCAATGCTGACATTGATCTAGTTTTATTTCTAACAGCTCAGGGCTGGTCTGACACTCAAGCTAGTGTCTCAGAAGAAGCCCAGGATCTTGGTGACTGTGACCTCTCAGTTCAGACTCAATATCAAAAACGATTTCCAGAAATGTTTAAAAGGGGCCCAGAAGGCAGGCTGTTTTTGAACAACACACTCATCTCATGTGATGTTTGCAATGTGGCTTGGATCCCTGGAAAAAAGCCTGACTTCTTAATGGCTTTCAATCAATTAATCTTTGTGTGAACTCTAACATTGCAGACCATCTGCAAAAATACCCTTCAAACCTCAATTAAATATTTTTATGCAGATTTCAGGCTGTCTTCAATTGTCCTTAAAACAAGTAGTGCAAGACAAGTTACACAGACAAGTTAAATATTTACTTTATTTTTTAATTCTAATAAATAAAATCTGAAGCTATTCATGAATGCAACTGATCCTAAGACAAATTTTAGAATAGATTTTTTTTTTTGCCAGATTTAATTATTCAAATTAGATTATTTGAATTTCTGGAATTGATTTGGGTCTCTTAACTGGCCCCAGTTGGTTATATGATACAATTCAATGCACAAAAGGACAACAGATCCTATTGCTGCCTATTCTGCGATGTCAATACGCCATACTGAATTAATGATGCCACCTTTTCATAGTAAATCAAGTGAACAAAGAGCATCACAAGACCATGTCTGAAGCCCTGATCAACAACAAAAGCATCAGATGACTGTACTGTACACGAGTCTCTTAGAAGCTGTCTTAACAACAAAACTAAGTCAATCAAACTAAAACCAATTTCGCTATGGTTTCACCTTTAACTTTTTGTTTCCTGGAAGGTAAAATGAAGTATATCATATATACAGCAGTAGGGTTGGGTATCGAAAACCGGTTCCATTTTAGAACCGGTTCCAAATTTCCAAGAACCGGGTATTCAATAAGACGCGTGCATTTCGGTTCTGCTTAACAATTGCTGTGTTCGCATTTAAATTTGATTAAAAACAATAAAGTGCAGGAACGGAAAGAATTTGTGCTGTTTGTGTGCAGCGTACATGAAGCGCAAGCGCGTGCACAGAGAGCAGCCGTCGCGCTGCGTGTTCCCGGTTTGTGTCCGTTCTCGGAATGTTCCATGTATTTCCACTGTAGAAAAGGTTGTTCCGAGCTGAAACTGACTTCTTTCATATTTGTCGACCAATATACAGAAAACTACATCAGTATATCATCATAAACACAGCCGTTTTTTTGTCTTACAATTACGTAAACAGACAAGAAAGAAATCACACATGTACAGTATTTTTGCTTAAAGAGGCAACAGCCTAATAAACGCGCTGCCTGTCATTAATGTTAATAAAAGAACAAAAGAAAATCATTCACTGATCTTGACTTAATATATTTAATATATTTAATTGATTAATCCTTATTTTATTTATAAAAAGAAAACTGTGCAGTGTTTTTAAACTTTTAATTAGTTTATGTACCTGAAATTTTGTTTAGTTGTATTTATTTATGATATTGCTAATTGATTTGTTTGTTCCTATCTTATTACTGACTGTTTACTTGTCTTTAACACTTTAATATTTGAAATTTATATTAATCTAGTTGTTTTTGCTATGGTGTTTTTTTTTAAATCACAGGCAAAATTCCTCTTGCAGTGTTTTGTAGGCTGCTGATTTTTGCTCATGTTATTCAGCTGCAACAAAATGCTTCGTAAAATGACAAAATACATGTTTGACATCTAAATGTTTGAATTAATTTTTTTTTATAATGGAATGTTTTATCTTGTTGGAATCGAAACTACGAATCGATAAGAATCGGAATCGATAAGCAGAATCAGAATCGATAAAATTCAAATGAAACCCAACCCTATACACCAGTTTGTTTATTATTTCAATTAAAATAATTATTTTATATTTTATTATGTAAACCAGCATAATAGCATTTTGGGTGAACTATCCCTTTAAAATAACTAAAAGCTCACTAACACCACAAAGTCTAAATTTAAACCCTCCCTTATACAATATAGTATCCAGAAACCATTACATTAGTCATAGATCAAAGGTTTCTCTATAGCTGACGGATCTAATAGAGCTGCTATATATAAAATCTTAAATAAAAGGCCTCTCCTGGGTGGGTGGATTAAGGTTAGTTGACTCTGAAAGTAGACAGAGTGCAGTGCTCTGAAGGATAGCGTCTGGGCTGCTGCAGGCATCTCGGGCGGATCTTTAAACCTCATTTAATCGTTAACACAGAGGTAACTCATCAGCTCCCTGCAGTCTGGACCAAAAATGTCGCTGCAGTGTGGCACAATGGCAGGATGGCTCTTTAAAAAGAATCCAAACACATTACAACCTCTGGAATATTATAAACACACTCTGGGTTCTTTATTAGGAGCTGTTATTCTGGGGCTTTTAGTATGTAAACATCACGCAACGTATTAAATGAAATTCAGAGCACACTAGAAGAAAAGACTGCCTAGAATGTCAGCTTTCTGGAAACCAGCAATGCCAATCATAGAGGAAATCAGCTGTGGTTAAATTTATCCCAGTCAGCAAGAAAAACTGTCCTCAAATTCACATTTAAATAGTTTTAAAAATGGTTTAGAAAAAAAGTTAAAATACACGTTTATATACTGTAAATATATACTATATACTATATTATACACTATAAATAAATTATGTAACTGAAAGTCTCTTATGCTCAAGTCTGCATTTATTTGATAAAAAATACAGTAAAAACAGTTCTACTGTAAAATAGTATTACATTTTAAAATGCCTGCTTTCTATTTCAATATTTTTAATGTGCAATCTTCATTTAATATCATAATGTAATCTTCATTTAAACATTGCTTATTGTCAATGTTGAAAACCGTTGTCCTGCTAAATATTTTTGTAAAAATATTAAGGATTTCAGGATTTTTTGGCGAATAGAAAATTCAAAAGAGCAGCATTTATGTGGATTAGAACTTTAATGTAACATTCTAAATATTTTAGTGTCACTTTTGATCTATGCATCCTTGTTAAATAAAATATTAATTTCTTAAAAAAAAGTAATAATAATTCTAACCCAAACTTTGAATCAGTAGACTATAAACAACTATTCTGTTACAAATATACTAAGCATAATGATTATGCATGCTGTTTACTGATTATTCTCATAGAAACTGGTTAGATATATATTGTGTCTATGGGGACAAAACAACAGCTCTTGCCACTGGCAATGTTAATGGATTTGTGCTGACAGCAGCCCTAAGGTCAAATGTAGCTGCTTTTTTAACATATTAAATGATACTGGGAGTTAGAATAGCAAAGTGTTGACAGAAAAATTACAAAATGAAATAGCAGGAAGTTTAATAAATGGAGTGTGTAGTTGGTCATCAGCATGAAAACCACTTCAGCCAAAAAAGAAAGTCCCTGGTTGGAATGTTGCACAAAGTCACACTTCCTGCTTATATAACATGGCCCCCTAAATCCATCAAGGGTCACTGCTTAAGAGGTCTGACCTCCTGATCCATCGCTCCTGGAGCTCAAACTGATTCTACAATTGCTGAATAATGATATTGGATATAAAGCTGTTGTATAAAAGCCTGTCAAATCTGTCTCACTCCACAACAGCGATTTGTAGAACATTGCTAAATAAACAAATATTTAAACTAAATAAAAAAAAGCTAAATATTTTACCCAACTATAGTGTTTCCTTGTTGCATAAAACGTTTTATAGTATATCAAATTCATTTCAAATGTGCAGCATGTGAGCAAATCCACTGAAAATCACCAGTACCTTTCCTGCTAATTTTCAGATATTTCCTTCAACCCTAAAACACAACAGAATTAAATGCATATTCAAAATCAACATGGAAATTTCTACATATTAGCATGATCACTGCACCATAATTTTACAGACTTTTTTTTAGTTTAAGCTACACAGTTAGAACACAGTAGAATTGTGCTGCTTATAGGAGTTATTCATATTCCCTTTGGGGAAGAAAAAACTACTTTCGGTTTCAAACCATGCTTTATAAGTCACAGAAATGTGACAAACAGGGATCAGAAATGGTTCAAGAAGAAAAAAAAACACTGAAAATGACATTTTTGGCAAAATATAATGGAAAATCCTTTATTATTGTAAGTCTAGACATTCATTTGTAAATGATAAAATTAAATAATATAATTTTTTCAAGGCAAACTGATATGTCCATCAAACTTGTTTTTGGCCTAGAATGTGTCCCCCCTGAGGAAAATATGAAATCAGAATTTCATTGATGTCCACAACCGTTAAAATTAGCCGGTGCCGCACCAGACAAACTCTCAGTTCATTCCTCGAGCAAAACTCCCAGGCTTCTCTTTCCACAATAGTGTGGGTTTCACTCAGGAGCAAAGATTCAAACACAGACACTGTTACATAACTGTCCTCAGCAATTAAACCACTGGGTCCTCTAGTAACAGACCTATCAATATTCCACTTAGCGAGATACCGCTTGGCTGCACACTTACATAATTCCTCTGACCATGAAGCTTGTTTGGTGGGGGCTTTACTGGAAAAAGATAAGAGACAGAACCTCGATAGAAATTAAATAGTAGTTTTAGCTGTAATATGGTGTGGCAGGCAGTAGCCATGCCTTAACACTCGGCCGCTAAATCAAACAACTCCCCTGTCAAACCGTTTTCTTTCTTGGGTTAATCTTCTAACCTCCAGATTTAGAATTCATAATCGTGGAGAATCATAATTCATCACATGGATTCCCGAGTTGTCTTATGTCATCGACCTGAGGCTCACATGCTTTTAAACTCAAGTCTTCATAAGATTACAGCTTTGTTAAAAAATAGACATGAGGTAAAACAACTTCTTGTGTTTGTGATGTATCCAACTAGTCTAGTGGTGTGAAAATCAGCTCACAATTAGTGTCTGTAGTCGGTCAGAAGTGCTGCCTTGACACACGGGATGGTCAGCTGGAGAGAGAGATGAGCGAGTGTTTTCTTCTCTCAAGCCACAAGAGGGTGCAATATCTAAGGCTTATCAGATTTATAAAACACTTATGAGCTCTGTTCCAAAACCTAGTAAGCTTCTTATCAGGGAATCACTGAAGTCTGAGATAGAATATACTTGTATATATAATAAATAATAAATATATATATATAACATCTGAGATGGTAAATTGCCAGACAGAAATGCCTGACAAATGTAAATATACCCTACTAATATTTCACGCAATGCAAAAAGTCTAACAATGTAACAGTATCATGTTGTTAGTTTAGCAACATGCTAATGGGTGCAGATTTTGTATTTGCCTACAAGGTTTCATTTTCAGTTCTCAACAGGGTAACTGTGTGTAGGGGCAGCTTACTCTAAAAGGATTGATCTCATAACCTAACTAAGTACTAACATAATTATATGTTAAAGTAATTACATTTGATTACTGCGGGCTGAAAGGGCTTTAAAAGTGCTTTGAGATGCACACACTTACAACCATCGTTCAGGCTATTTGGGGAGCCACTCTTACCTCACATTGTCATGCTTTTGAATATAGATCTTGTGGAACATCATATCTTCTTGTTTGGCATTGATGTCGGCTTTCATCTCCATGGCGACATGTCGTGGAAGCACAGAGAGGAGGAGGCGTTCCTGCAAATGATGAGAGTGATAGTAAAGTGATAGTAAGCAAAAGACAAGTAGGAAGAGAAGAGCGTCATGTGTCGAAAGATGTTCCTTACTCTCAGGAATAGAGAAAACTGAAGGAAATTACATTCATTCTAAAACATTATCCCATATATTACAAATATTACACTGACTGTGACAGGAGAATAGTAATTTTAACTACTGAGGCCATACTGTTATTTTCAAAATACAGAAAAAAAAAATTATTAATGGCCTCAGTGGGCTTCTGTGTTTGCAGAAACTGACATTATTTTTTCCTTTGTTGCAACTGTGAATCTCCGTACTGTTCTAGGATGTGGTTCTGATCTCACAAATTAATCAGCACTACTGTACGTATAAGTCTCTGTGCACTAGTTTTCTCACAGTTTCAAATCTAAACTGAAAATCAATTGACATGTGAATGGACTCCAGCTGAAGGATTTTCATTCATTTAGCTCTATCCCAAGCAATCTAAAGCTATTTCTTCACACATATTTGAGTCTAAAAGAAAGAAAGAAACATTTGCACAGAATGTTGCATGCTAATATACTTCAGTTTTTATATGGTTCTAACAGCTGCTTAAATAAATACCTTTGTATTAATTTATGGTACTTTGGTTTCCTGATTATGGTACTTAATTTAATATTCTTAAAATGTTTTTCAAAGACTTCTATTATGCTCACCAAGGCTGCACTTATTTCAACAATAATAATCTAACTGACTCTTGACTTTTAAACGATATCTGTGCCTGGAGAATCTTTATTCTGAAAATTAAATCTCATAGAATTCAGATACTAGAATTTAAAATCTGCTCTTATGATATCTGGTGGACTCTCACCTGTTGCTGGTTTTCTCTCTGAGAGTGCAGACGTGCTTGAATACATTCTCTGGTCTCCTGGAAGGCTTGCCTCTGTGAGCCTTCTGCTGGATAGTGTGTGCAAACGCCAACTATATTAGTGCAGGAGAAGATCAGGACATTGGACACAAGCTGTAAGAGAAAGAAGAACACACCATTAAAGAACATGAATCTTCACCTTTAGAGACCACAACCCTAATAGTTCACATAAAATTCCAAAATCTACTAAATCTAGATAAAACTGGACACTAATAAAAAAAACATTCTCCCAAAATATCTTCTTTTGTGTTTCACAAAAATATTCATGCAAGTTTGAAGCGACACAAGGGCGAGTAAATCAGTTTTCAATCATGGGTGAACTATCCCTCACATATCCCCTTATGTGATTTCCACTTGTTGTAAAATTCATGATTTATGTTTTATTTTCAGTATGTTCAATCTCAGGGCACTCCAATAAAGTTTCATTAGATTTCACTGACAATCTTTTAGAATAGTTTATCTATGATTTACACAGTAGTCTGTGGTGCAACCCTGGCATTCTGGGAGTTTCAAACTGTAATAAATTTCAGCCAAACAATTTTTATGATACATTTCAGAATGAAAGCTGATGTTTTATATATTTTGAACTCCTATTTAGTGAAACAGCTATTATGCAATTGTTTTAAACAAGTAAATGAATCATTGGGTTGAAAGGAGTGTGCCCAAAAATGAAAATTTGCTAAAATTGTACCACTCTCAGGCCATCCAAGATGTAGATGAGTTTGTTTCTTTATTGGAAAAAATTTGGAGAAATTTAGCATCATGTCACTTGCTCAGCAGTGGATCGTCTGCAGTGAATGGGTGCCGTCAGAATGAGAGTCCAAAAAGCTGAAAATAAAACATTGCAATAATTCACAAGTAATCAATTAATCAGTTAATGTCTTGTGAAGTGAAAAGCTTCATGTCTGTAGGAAACAAATCCATGTCCTCCATCCACAATATTGCTTTCTCCAGTGAAAAACTCATCTCAGAATCAGGAGAGAAATATGCACAGATCAAGCACAGTTTACAAGCGAAACAAGTTTTCACTCCACAAGACATTGATGGACTCGAGTCACGTGGATTATTATAATGTTTTTATCAGCTGTTTTTGATTCTCATTCTGACGGCACCCATTCACTACAGAGGATCCATTGGTGAGCAAGTCATGTAATGCTATCTTGGATGGTCCGAGGGTGAGTAAATTTTCAGCAAATTTTCATTTTTGGTGTGTAAAAAAACAGGCCCCAGATCCACAGTAGACATTGAGGGGGCCCAATTTTAATCAATGTTTTTTCCCCACGGTGTTTCTTAAATTATAACATTTAGTTGCCCCAGTCCTGAACATCTGGTTGTATTTTTCCTTCCATGGAATTGATTGGGAACACATAGACACTGAGAAATGAACTCGCCTTATTTCATTCTCACATTGCTATGTCCAAGGTGAGTTTGTGTTCCAATAAGAGAAAGCAGATCCAGGGAAGGGAGTCTGCAAACTGAAAATAGCATGTATGATAAAGACTAGCCAAACAACCTGAAGCTGTTCAGTGTCAATGCATTTCAATTTATCTCGGTTAAAAAGGCCCTCCCCCCTCTCTTCCACAAGTGGGGTCAGGAACAGGGTGTCTTGACTCCTTATAAACACTGGTATCAGGAGCAGCGAGATGCATTCCCACAATATCTTTGCTTGAGCTGGACTAACTTTAGTGGACATATCTCTGCCATGACCTCAGGGTCCAAAACACAGCCGCACCAGACTCTTCACCTTAAAATGGATTGTGTTAACATAATTTTGCTTGTCTTTTCCTTTATTTTGTCTGTAATCATTGTTCTAAATAACAAAACTCTGTTTTTACTCTTTATAATGTATCCTTACTTGAAAGGGTAGTTAAAAAAAAGTTTGCTTTATTTAGTGATTAGAAAGCACCAATCATAACCAAATTTAAAACAAACAAACAACATTTTTTATTGTGTACAGCGTTCCACAAGCCAAAAAAACATGAAAGCTCATGTCCAACAGCAATCTTTAATACGCTTCTACCTTTCTGTCTTTATGAAAACACTAGTGACATCTAATGAGAAATGAATAGTCAAATTTGATCAAATGTGCTTTTGTGCCTAATGTCACCGAAAATGGGGAAAAAAGTAAAACTTTGGTTACTCAACTTTTTGTAAAAATCAGACCAAATCTAATTCACTACTGAATGTACTAAACTAAAAATTTTAAATTAAAATCAACATGCATATTTACATACCCAACAATAATAATAATTAAAAAAGAATATATTCATTTCAGGATATACTGTTCATTGATAGTGTATGCACTGAACAGAACGGCATTATATTTCAGAATTCAGGTTCAGAACTACAACAACATACAGAATTGGAACCACATTATAGGGAGTTAATAAGTGGCATGATTTTACATTTTTGCTGAACCATCTGTCTATTTATGGCAAATAATGCAGAAATTAAATGCAGGAATCACAAGAGAACTCATAAAAAACACAGGAGTGAACAGAGACCAAGTAGTCTGTCATGAAGAGCTGAGACTGGCCCTGAAAGTCATTTCATTTCAGCTCACTTAAGTTCTGCTGATTGAATACGTGATATCAGGCTACAACATTATCTGGGAGCAGCAGCTGCAGTGTTGAGTGTCTGCAGCATCGAGCACAGGAGCTTTGGGCCAGTTGTGCATTAACTCAACCAGTGCCATAGAAACACACACACGCGCTGCAATGCAAATATTCCTAAGCAATAATCTTCTCTATTAATATACACTCCCCTTTTACATTCCAAAATGTCCTAATTAAGAAGTTGGTGGAACACCTCTGTCACTGAGGGGGTACATAAAAGTGCTTCTTCTCGGCTGGAGGAATGCGGGGGATCCGACTGCTATCATAGCAGGGGGCGGAAAAAAATTGTATGCACTCCTTTGCTTTTAAGAGATTAATATATGCATCACGCTTCTCAAATTAGCCCTTTGTACTTCATCTCATGTGTTATTCACGATGACTGTTAATTCAACCTGCCACCTTGACAGATGTTTCTATATTCTGCATTAGTTCGATATATTCATAACGAGAGGATGGGTCAGTCGTGGGTCCTCAGAAAACCAATCACTCCTCACTGTCAAGGCCAGCCCGAGCAAACCCACAGATGCCAGATGCAAACCCTACGAATAGGAACAGCTGGCTGCTGTCTTTTAGCCAGGATTCTGAAATGGTGATCTTACAGAGCAGTGTGAACGACATAAGCAAAGGCTCAAAATACTTTGGTATGATATGATACCCGTTTTTTTTCTTATATTTTACGTCTTAGTTTTGACTTCTGCTCAAAGAAGAAAGCACCTGCCTGTTAAGTGATCAGCCACAGAGTACCCTTCAATGAGTTGATGTCACTAAACTGGCAAACTCTGTAGGAACTCAATTTTCACAGACAAGTTACTCTGTGGACAGCTTAAAAAAAAAAAAAATACAAAATTGTAAAATGAGCTGTAAGAAATCCAATAAACTGTCTGGTCAAAAGGTATGCCAAAATAAGAGATAAACAGGGTTTTATGAAGTTCGATATTAATACTAATTTTTAAATTGACTTGATGCACCAGAATAAATTATAATTACTCCAGAGTTTATGGAACCTGAAAGTTAACATAACTCATTTTTCTATAAGCAAGTAAACTCAAAGTGTTGAATCTAGCGGGTATATAGTTTTGACTTCCTCCAACTTTTTAGTTTTAGAGTGTGCATAAAAGGAAAAAAATATTTTTTTGCCTTGACATTCTAATTACAAAGAATTAGGAAAAAGAACTGGTTTAAGTCATATAGTTTTATCACATTGTCCATCTTTGCACTTTAAAGTGGAAATCAAAGGCAATGACATTTTGTGTTTTAAAATGTTATGTTATATATATATAATTAAATAAATGGTATTATACTGATACATCAATTAACATGAATGAATAACATTTTATTCATATAATAAACAACTAACAGAAATTAATTATAAAAAATACATTATAATATAAATAAATAAATAACCTAATATAAAAAATATTGTTACCTAAACAGCTTTATCCACCTTCATGCCAGCTGTTGTACATAAAGCTAACTACAAGAACACACTAAAGCAGATGCCAAAACATAAGATGGCTGAAATGCATGTTCATTCTAGTATGGAGTCTACAGCAAAAGCAAAAAACACACGTCAAGCATTTGAATTTCTAATCAAAATAGCATCCCTATACAGTATGTTATTTACTCACAGCATCTCATGCACATAATAGGACAATGATGCTCAGCAGAAATGCACCCTGATAAGAACACAGTGTGTGTAATGGATGATACAGGTACGCATTATTCTAGCAAGGTGAACAGTAATGGTGAAGTATGAGGTTCAAGCTGAACCTTGAGGTCCAACACCCCTAATGGATAGCTCTGACAGCTCTGAGCTAGACAATCTCGATGCTATTAAAAGAAGAAAAATACAACAAGTAATAATGAACAAGAGATGACTGGTTGAAGCATAAATGGCATAAAAGGATGTGCTGTATTCTTGTTGCAGCAAAATAGTTATTTAAAGTTTTTTAAGTATTAATATTTGAATATTCTAATATATTGCCATTTTGGCCATTAAATCTTCAAATAACACATCCAGTTCAGTGGTGCAGTCATTTGTAGCTATCTTTCCCATTCCCTGAGTATCAGCATTTTTTACCGCCACAGTAACACTATATAGAACACAAACATGCAATGGTTGACCAAGCATTTGCCTCGATGTTTGTATACTTTTTCACAGTCGACCTACGTTTCTGGCCTTACAAATAAATATGAGAATTCTGGCCTCAAATACAACATGTTTTCTGAAGTCTGAAATTATAGTCAACATACTGCTGTGCCAGGAGAAGGTCCTCATGCATCTTTGATGAATATGGATTTAATAACAGACAACGGGCGCAGTGCGTTAATAAAGAGCAACCTGAACAATAAAACAGTCAACTCATTTTCTATGCAATATCGTTGTCAATCATGTGGGATTTAAAGCAGGGATAGAGCTGTGGAGAGGCATGACTGTCTGACTGTGTTCACAGAAGCGTACAGCCTCAGACGGCATCAACTGTAACTAGGGAACAGGCACAGCAAAACATTATTTCAGAGAGATTAATGATTGCTGGTGGCACCATAAAAATCCCACCAAGTCAAATGTGCCAAATGTCAATATTTGTCTGAACACTAGTCCCCCGTTTTCCCCTCTCCTCACCTCCCCTCCACTTTCTGATAGTTCTGCTATCTGTATCGGTTCAAAAGAAATGCGACGATTCATTTGACTAATGGATTTCAGCCATTTAAGGCACCGAATAGGACATTAAAAATAGGGATTAAAAATAGTAGCGCTACTAGCTCAGCTTTTCAGACTAGTACCGTTCAAAAGTTTGCGTTTGGTAAGATTTTATTTTGTAATCATTTTAATCAGGAAGGATACACTAAAATTTGATCAAAAGTGACAGTAAAACTATTTACAACATCACAAAAGATTTGCATCCTAAATAAACGCGGTTCTTTTGGCATTATTCTATTCAGACAATTTTGCAAAAAAAGTTTCACCATTTCCACAAAAATATTAGGAAGCTACAACAGTTTTCAACATTGATAATTATCATCTAACACTGAATACTGTATTAATGGCTGCAAAAAATTCAGCTTTGCGGTCAAAGGAATAATTTAAATTTTAAATATATATTTAGACAACTTTCTATAAGTATATAAAATATAGAATATTTTCTATAAAAAGAATATATATATATATATATATAGAGAGAGAGAGAGAGAATATATATATATATATATATATATATATATATATATATATAGAAAGAGAGAGAGAAAATGGTTATTTAAAAATATTTTTGGTGAGCATAATTTGCACATTAAAATAAAAATAAAATAACCCAAAACTTTGAAAACTAGTGTATGTTGTTGAATCATTGACCAAACAAATGATTCACTAACTTATTTTGTAGTAAAATCAATATTTAATTGTTTCTGCACATTATTATATAGTGTAGTTTCGATAGCTGTTTACTGTATTAAATTTTCTGATAACTATAATCCTTAATATAGATATAACTGATAGGTATAACTTGAATCAATGTAGTTAACGACATTTTGTTAGTAAGTTTAAATTATTAACAGCCTTTTTTGTTTACTCAGTCATTCTCCAACTATGCTTACAAGTCAGGAAGAATTACTATTGCAATCACTGTACATGGGGAATATATAACAGACAAATCTGTGACTCTAGTATAAAGAATAAACCTTTGTCATTAAAGAACAAAGAATCTTTGTCACCCTTTATGTCCCCATTACTCTCTCTTCCAGGAAATGTCTTTTGAACTCTTGTGTCTTGTCTTGTGTTCTTTTTCTCCATGGCAGGAAGCTCATGTGACCCCTCGCGATAGGAAGGTCATGACAGTAGCTAGCAGAACTCTACAGAGACAGCTCTAAAATACAGTTATCTGCCTACAGGGCTTTATACCGATCACGTAAAAGATGGTTTCGATAAAACATCGATGAAGATGACAATACACTTGAGAATCGTGAAATATATTTTGTGATGTCTTTTTGAAGGACACTTCAGCACAGGGACCTTCAGAGTGCTCTCACACTAACACTAGTGTGATCCATGACAGGCCTGATTTTGAAAGGGTCCTAAATGTCACATTCTGAGTCACACCTTTGAAGAGAACCACTAGACCTGCTGGTAGAAATAAATAAATTAAAGTTTAGAAAGCATTTTCAATTTTTCATGCTCCACATCAAAACAAATAAAGCATACACATACTCCAGATATAGCCACAGCAAACACCAGCCACATGTGGTTCTGGGCTTTGGCAGTCCTTTGATGTCACTAGTGGGGCTCTTATATCCAATTTCCCTTCACATCATTCAGATGTAGGCAAGAGACAAACTTTAATACATTATTACAGAAGGTCTATCGCCCAATCAATGATATAGTGAACAGATTTTAAATAAACTGGCACATCAGAATTGTATAAGTTTATAAAAATACATCAATCAAATCAGATTACACTACCGTTCAAATGTTTCAAATTCAAAATGCAGAGACTGTAAACACCAGGTAAGCAATTTGTAGAAGATACTACATCTGAAGGCAATCAATCCGCTTAAGACCACTTCTAAAATATAACCTAAATAAAGTATACAGTAGTAGTAGCTTATTAGATACTTATGAATCTTTCATACAGAAAATTTCAACAGGGAAATCATACATCCACTGGTAGAAAGAAGCTAGAGGTTTTCCAAGAACGCATCTTGCAAAAGAGAGCACATCAGCTCTTGGGAACCTCTCCCTCATATTAACAGATAAGCAAAGGTGATGAAAATGGAAAGGATGCTTCTCTCTAACAGATGAAGTCATTGTTTCCTGTTACTGTACTCCATATGTCAACAGGGATTGTTAATTGGTGCTACACAACCATAGCAAAAGCAAAACTTAGCTATGGGTCACCATTCAGAAATGTAATTTTAAGCATGGGTCAAATGAGTTTTAAGCATAGCTGCTCATAAGTAACTGGCCATATTCTATTACCTGGCCTACGTTTTGCAACTGACGGAGCACAAACTTAAAATATTTACTTTTAAACCGTTTATAAACCAGTCAGTCATGGTGGCTATGGCCCTTAAAGGATAGTTCACCCCCACAAAAAAAAAAGAAAATTGTGGCATGATTTTACTCACCCTCAAGCCATCCTAGGTGTATGTAGATGACTTTCTTCTTTTAGACAAATATGAAAAGGAAATATATTTTAAAAATTTCCTTATTATGGCAGTTAATAGTGGTCAAGATTTTGAAGCAAAATAAAGTGCACAAAAAAAAGCACTACAAATGTAGGAAAGGGATGCACCAATATTAAAATTCTGACCAATACCAATGTTTGACATATTTGTTCACAATAGTTTTGGACAATTTTTGCTTGTAAAGGTGCTTTATTTGTGCATATTTCTCTCCTGATTCAGCCTAGACAACTTTATATGGATATAGAGGACTTGTATATTAGCCCGTTTAAAGCTAAAAGCATCTTGATGATGGATTTATTACAAACATGCAGCTCTTACCTTCACAAGATATTAATCGATGGACTGGAATGGTGTGGTATGAACTCTCATTATGGCGGCACCCATTCATTGCTGGGTGACGCAACGCTACATCTGTTCTGATAAAGAAATAATCTCATCTACACATTTTCAACAAATTTTCATTTTTTAAGTGAACTACTCATTTAAGACCCATCAGTCCAGCCTTAAGAACCTACACTGTCATTCGCTAGTGATTTTTTCTTCAGTTTCCAGTTGGAAAATCCAGGATTACCCAAATGATAATGGTTTTCCGCTAGGGAATACAATTCTCTGTGTCAACTGGAAAAAATTGTTGCTAGGAGATGGCAATCATGATCACACTATTAAACTGTGGTAAATGCGAGTCTTTAATGAATGTCATCACCCTCATAATGATCAGCCTTATTCAAATGACTGTACTGCTCATTATGCTAAGGCTGGATGTTTATAATCACAGTCAAAGAAGTTATTTAACAAGTGCCTGGTTACATGCATTCATGAGGCATTTTCAAACCTCCTTAAAAATGGGTTGAATAGCCTTTCTGTGGCTACAACACATGATGCTTCCGACAGCCATCCCAATGCAGGTCACTTGAGGTTCGTCTAAGTAAAAAGCCATTAACGGGTTCTAAATGTTACAAACCAATCAAGCAGTGTCCTCAAAATATAACAGTGTTTTCACACTAATGACTCCTCAGGCAAAGAACACACAGATCTGACTGCTCTTGTTGTAAGGTGCATTACACCATCAGCCTGAGGAAACAAGTGAGGAACTGCTATGAAATGTTGTTGTATTATTTTTCCTCTTTTTAAAGCTCCTTTTTCACTCCAAGTGTTGTTAGGCGATTAGAGTTTAGTGGCACATGGAGAGCAATGAAAGATGATACAAGAGACAATGTTTTGCCATGTTACAATAAACTATCAACTTTGTCTCAAATGTTTCTTCTTAAATTAATTTAGAAAAATTAAATTAGAGACAAATAAGACCATCACTGAAAATAGATCTATAAATTCATGGATTCATATTGAAATTTTTCAGTCCTAGTCATGTGGATCAATAGCACTGCACGTTTTTTTATATATTTCCATTATTTAAGACACCTGATTCAGGCCATCAGTTTTTCATCTGAGACATCAATGAATGATTCCATTCACAAACAACTGTAAACACAGGAAATCTGCCAAAATCTTATTAGAGTCTTATTATTACTCTTATTAGAATCTTATTATTACTCTTATTTAGAGTAAATAAATGGTGGACGACAGGCGAGAAGAAATGATGATAATAGTGTTTGGATTGCTTTTGACAGAAAAGTCATGGAAATAAAAAAGATTTGGATGAAGTTGTGGAGACTTAGAGAACATGGACTTCACATGTTACAGATTGAGCTAGAAGCGAGTAAATGCTTCCGGCTTCCATCAGCTCGTTTTCTGACTGGGAATCGCTTCATTCCTTGTGATAATCTACAGAGCTTGTGCGCAATTGTCCTTGGGAACCCCCCACACAACAGGATTTCTGATGTTAAATATTCAACATGTTTGATATTAAGAGAGACATGCAAAATGTGGAGCACTGTGGTTCCCAAGAAGCTGAATTGAAAACCACTGACCTAGAACAGACAAACAAGATTACTTGGATGTTGCAAAAAAAAATTAAAAAATGCAAACTCCAACTGACCCTTAGCAAAGAGCTTCATTGACAGGCAATCTGACCAATAATAATGCAGCATCCGCCATCTTGTCCGACAAATAAATCAGACAGCAGAACAGTTTAACTTCGGTGGACTTAAGATATTTAAGTTGACTTGAATATTTTTTTGTGGCTTTCGTGGGGCTTAACAATAACAGAACAGTATACGCAGAATATAATTTTTGGATCAGCCTCGTCCAACCGAAACTAGATACTCTGTCTGCCATAAACAGCATTACTAACACAAGACAAGGGAAACTCATTTACAATTGATTAAAACTGGCTAACAATACCATATTCTAAATCTATACATAGTACATAATTATTAGTTAAAATAAACGTATAGATACATTCAAATTTGTATTCACTACCTTCCAACAGTTTGGGGTCAGATTTTTATTTTATTTTATTCCTTAATACAGTAAGTATGGATTAAATTGATCAAAAGTGGCAGTAGACATTTACCAAGTTATAAAAGATTTCCATTTCATATAAATGATGGCCTTTTGAACTTTCTATACACTGAAGGACACTGAAATAAACAGTAACAGTTTGCACAAAATATTAACCAGCACAACTGTTTTCTGCTTTGATAATAAGAAGAAATGTTTCCTGAACACCAGATCAGAATATTGGAATGATTTATCTGTAGGACCATGAGATACTGAAGACTGGAGTAATGAATGCATACATTTAAAAAGAAAAGAAAATATTTTTTTATTGTAAGAATATTGAAAATATTATTTACTATATATTTTCATCACATAAAAGTATCCTTTGTGAACATGACAGACTTCATTCAAAAACAGAAAAAAGAAAATCTTACAAACCCCAAACTTCTGAATGCTAGTTAAATATATACTATATATATACACACACACACACACACACATAAAAAAATAATGTATGCTTTAACATAAATATGCATAACATGACTAGCATATGCTGCGTAGAGTTTAATATAGGCTTTGTGTCTGGAGTTTATAATACCTTAAAATACTGCCTGCGTAGGCAACACACTAGGTTTCGAACAGAATCTTGGAGTTGGACTCATGCTTTCTAACAGCCAGCCAAATGGCAACTCAGACCACAGATGCACATCCCAAGGGATACAAGATGGTCCTCCAGTATGCTTTGCCTGCAAGGGCAAAGTATTTACAACATTATAAGAATTCTGTGAGATCAATCATGTTTAAAGTGGCTGGAAACAACCGTAGCCTGTTAGCGTGAAACATTTAAGTAGGTCATGTTTCTGGATTGGTCTCATTGTTTGGAGCTGACTGCAAAGAAGGTCTGCAGAATAACACATGAAAGTGAATGCAGAGAATAGACTTTCAAAGGCATCAGATAAACTTTGCCGGAGAACATGGGAGAGAAAACAAGTAGGTGTGTAAAGACAGCGAGAGCGATAGAAGAGCTGCGACCAACAACAACGACTCTGTCTACAGAGATGTCTGCAGGCCAGTCACATGAAACTTGTTTTTCCATTCGGTTTTCTTCAGTGGCATCTGAGCACTTGCAAATGGAGGTTCACTTTAAAGAATTTTAACTTATTAGACCACTGTCTGATGCAGGGTTTCTGCAGGTTTTTTAGAGATTTAGGACTTTTCAATACCAAGTAGAAAAAAAAACTGTGGAATTAAAGGGACAATAAGTAACTTTTTAGGTATTTTATTATCTAAAATCAATATTTTTATTCATAAATATGCCCTCAATGGTGTACAAATACCTATGCCAATGTTTAAACTAATCCTCGTAAATGAAGAATTTATTATCTTTATATACATGGGACGGGTAGGTCGACGGAGGCTTCCATGTAGTTCCGCCATCTTGCAAAACTATAATAGCAGAGAGGGACAAAAAGTACTAAGCCAATGCGTTTCCACAACGCGTTTTCGGTCAGAGCCAGAAACGCAGGTGCAGAGCAGTGAGAGGCGCTTGAAACTGCACCGGCAAGTTTAAAAGTCTGGATTGCATTCTTATTATGGACCATACATATGCCGCGCCACAGGAGAAGAAAACATCATCGCCAAAACGAAGTGCTATTAGAAGACATCCTGTCAAAGCTTTTTGGTACATATCGCCTACCGTAGATGCAACGCGCATTTGAAAAAGCGAGGCGCTGGAGAGCAAAATTAGTTTGAATGCAAAATACAATTTCACCACTAGATGGGAGTAATTCCTACTTACAGTCCCTTTCAGTTAAGGCAACATAGCTTGAATACTTCTGACATAAGATTAAAAAAAAGGTCTGTAAAATTGATCAAAATGAAGGGAGTTCATAATTAAAACAAGAACAAATATGAAAACAAGTCTTTTACCATATTACAGATATTTCTTCCAGTTTTAAGCATCAACTCCATTAATTCTGCTCTGTTTTTCAATATATTTTACATTTGCAAGTACATGTTATTTAAATCTTGGTTAAAGGATGTTTAGATATTTGCACTGATATTTTGCAATGCACGCAACATTTAATGCCATGAATTTAAGACTTTGGGGTCTTATTTAAGAGCTTCTTAAGACCCACAAAAACCCTCTAACAGCTTAATATCAGATTCACATCGTTTATTAACATGGGGAAAATGTAATTTAATTTCTATTTGTTTGTATACCACTTTTTTCCCCCTTTTTAATTTTTTTTTTAAAACAAATTGTTTCAAGACAGCTTTACAAAAAACAAAGCCTTACAAAACAGCAAGCAACAAAAGACAGTGGCAATAAGAACTCCCCAAGAACCACCCCCTCCCCCTAAAAAACAAACAAACACAAAAATTAAGTTTTACATCCCCTTGTGTGTTTATGTATTAAATATTTTGGATTATAAAATAAAATAAAAAAGGAAAAAAAGAGGCTATAAAAGCCCCCAAATCAGCACAGAAAATTCATATTGCATCGGAGCCTAATAAATGATTTTTTACGTTTAACATCATGATGCAAGTTGTACAAAAAAAATTACTGTTTTCAATAAAAATAATAAATAACAAATACACAAACAAATAGATCACATAACATTTTAAATATACAAAAGCACATATTGCTGAAAAAGCTGAAAAATATAGTCTTCCTTGCTTGGCCAATTGGCTGTTCTTCTTTACAGCAAATTAAAGATTCCTAGTTATTTTTTACAAAACCTTTTATGAGACTGCATAATGATCCAGTAAATATGCCATATATCATCTTAAAAATACCTATTATATACTAGAGGATTTTCATACACCTGCTTTTGATAGACCTTGTGCCATAGTAGATATAGTCCTTGAGTTAATGAACTTCTGACTAGAGCTGAAACAACGAATCGATTTAATCGATTAAAATCGATTATTAAAATAGTTGTCAACTAATTTAGTCATCGATTCGTTGCTAAATAACTTTTATTTGCCGTAAGCGGCTCATTTCGTGCATATTTCAAATCTGCGGTGACCAAAGTGTGGCAGTAATGAGCCACCGGAGGTTTTACTCAGCCAGTACAACAGGAGAAGTAGCGAATAGCCAATAGCTGGCCTTGTTTTATGTCACGTGCTTCCCGAACAGCGTCTCTGCAGCCATAGACGTCTGCAGCATTCAGCGTGATGTGGGAGTACTTTACATTGAGCCTTTAAAAAAAGAAGAGTAACCTGTAAACTCTGCACTACTGCACTGTTTAAGGGGACGTTCACATATCGCGTCTTTTGCGCGCTCAAGTTCGTTATTTCCAACACCGCACAGCATCGAGTTAAAAACATTTCAACTTTTCAGAATGCAGCAACCGCACCGCGGGTCATGTGACAAGAACTAGCCAATCAGCTTCATCCTTTCCCGTAACAACGTTAAAAGCTCAGTCAAGATGAAAGGAACAGCTGATCATAGTTGTATATGGATTTCCATTTTGAAATAAATTTAGTAGCAGAGCTACTGCAAGCGATTTTTTGAGCTGCAAATCCATTTATCCTTTGCTGAAATTTCCGCGTCTTCAAGGAGAGAGCACGTCATGGTTGCTTAGCAAAGGCAGACGCCTCAGGGGCGCTTCTGCGTGAGCGCTTTGGAAAGAAGGAGAAAGCGGTGCGCCTAGCGTTTTCCACGCGTTTTTAGGCGCGATTTGTGAACGGCCCCTAAGACTTTCATTTGTGCAGATTCTCCAGTACAATGTTGTTTGCAAATGTTTAGTCGTAAAAGCTGATAACATTGCTTTTTAACAGTTAACATTTAAAGCTTTACAAACATGTTCTGTGATCAGTTTGTCGTTTACCAGTTCAAAATTCAGTCGTGCAGCCTAATTATGACTGAATGAGAGAGGTAAATGTAGATATTTGAAATGCACTTTTTTTCTAAGTATTATTCACTGCTCTTTTTCACACAGCAGGTTTTTTGTGTGTGTCCTATTTTTTTTTCTGGACAACCTTCTGATGGATTTTACTTTAAATTGTGAGTTCCATTCTGGTTTCATGCCATTGGCACTTTTTTTGAAGGATTGTTTACAATTTCACAGCAAAAGCTATAAAGCTTTTTCCCAGTATATAATAAAATACAATGCACTGCAATTTTATTCTGTTTTATCCTTATTCTTCGTGAAAATATGTTCTGAAAGATTCCTTAATAAGCTTTGTTCGGGATGTTAAACTACTTTAGGAGCCCTAAGGATTGACATGGTGAAAACATTATTTGAAATCTCCTTGTGAAATTTGCTAGAGTATGGGTCAGTGTTCTGATTGCAGAAGAGTTCGACAAAGGATTACTAACACAATAAAACAACTCCAGGTATATTTTTGATGAGGATATGACAGTGCAAAATGGTTAAAATCTCTTAAATCTATGCTGAATGATAAAGACCATTTATTAATAATTTACTTGGGGAAAAAATGGGAAAAACTAAAATATAAGTACATAAACCGATTAATCGATTAATCGTAAAAAATAATCGACAGATTAATCGATTATCAAAATAATCGTTAGTTGCAGCCCTACTTCTGACAGTACATTTACACTTCACTGTGACTGTGCTTCAGAGAAAAATGATGAAATGAATGCTGAAACAACAAACACACTGGTTGAAAATAACACAAGGGCTTCAAGCATACAGTCATGCTTCATATGTATTGTCAGAGGCAGAAAGCTACAAAGGGTGACAGAATATATGCATAATGGCGCATATAAAAGATACATTTATCAACAAAAGAAAGTGTTGAATAAAAACACTAAATATTTGATAGAATTTTCAGGTCCTGTAAGCACACAAACATTGCATTAAAGCATTTGTGCTTTTAAGTAAATAAAGTTTTAATGGCTATAATAGACCGAGTAAAAAGCACATTTTTAAAAGTTTGGTTCACCAAATTTTGTCATCATATACACCACCCTCATATCATTCCAAGACTTTATGACTTGGGCCTACTTTCTTTTGCAAAACATTAAAAGATCAATTTGGCAAATGTGTTTGAATTTTTTAATATATCATCTTTTGTGTTCCACAGAAGAAAGTAAGTCATTCAGGGACTGGAAACATTATTAAGAAAGAATTTCTTCTTAACTGCCGTTTTCTTCTTATTTTTAACTTTAGACTACTTTGTATTCCCAAAAATTCATCTTAAGAATATTCTTATCTTTTTTCTTAAGATTGTTCTTAAGACAAAACCTAAGAAGAATTCAAATTCTTGAAAATAATATTCCTAAAAATCATCGTAAATAACTTCTTAAATTTAGGACAGCCCCAGACTTGTCTTAAATCCAAAACGATAATAATTATTTAATGAATTTATTGGGTTATTTCAAATGAATTGTTATATTTTAGCATTACAACAACAGCTACATATAATACATAAGAGGACTAGGGATGTGCACGAGTTTTCTGAAGTGACAGCGATGACTGTTAATGTAAACATGATCGCTCATGATTAGCCTGTGTGTGACGCTGCTTTTTGCTGACTTCAAAACTCATTAGCAACTCTAAAACGAGTCAGATAGGGAGCTCTAATTGAAAGCCGTTAATTTGAGCTTATATATACATAATCATTGGCAGTATTCAGCGCATATGAATGCGCAGGACGCATTTGCTGTAGAAGCGTGGACTCACATACCGGAAGCGATCACTCAGAAGAGAGCGCAAAAACACGGCACAAAAATGAATGAAACATATCGCTGCAGCTTGAGACAGGCTATTTTAAAAGAAACTGTTCAAAAACAGTCCGCATTAAAAACCGTGAAGCTAAAAGCTAGTCAAAGTCACCGAAAATATACAGTCTATGGTGTGTGCTTTTTATGATTATTAGGGTAATCTACCAGGAGCGCAAGAAGACAATCGTTTGAGTTTAGCAGTGCTTCATGTATTCATTCAGATAACGGCTGTTATTTTCTTCTGAAGAAAAAAATTAAGATGTTCTTTAGAATATATTTGAAACTTCTTAAGAATTTTTCAAGAATTGCACTTAAGAACATTCTTATGAACTTCGTGGAATTTGTCTTAAGAAATGTCTTAATTTATTTCTTAAGAAGATTTTCGTGAATCCGGCCCCAGGTTTGCGCTAACATTAGGGTGAGTAAATTATGGCAAAATTTTACAGCCTTACATGTCCTTTAAAACCCGTCTGTCTGACCTGAGCATGTATCAGTCTTTGCTTTCATCTTTCTCTGCTCAAGTCCATAGCTACTGCCAAATCTTCATATTTTCACAAGATCAACAATGCTACAGACACACGTACCCTCTTCAAAACATTAAATTCTCCACTGTCCCCCTCCAGTCCACCACTTCTATAACAACTGATGATTTAGCCACATTCTTCGCAGATAAAACTAAAGCAATCAATAGTCAGTTCTTAGCTCCACACACACATAAATTCAATCCACCTGCATCCAGGCCTAAAACTTCCCCCTTCTCCTTCTGTCCCCTCACTGAGGCAAAAGTATCTAAACATCTTCTCTCCAGCCATCCTACAACATGTTTAATTTGGTATTGTTTGTGTATGTTCTATGACTCTCAAAGCTGTGATTCCCATCCACTTACATTATAGGACTGAAAGACTGCAACGTTTCAGTTAAAAATCTCAGTTTGTGTTCTACTGAAGAAACAAAGTCACCCACATCTTGGATGCCCTCGGGGTAAGCAGATAAACATCAAATTTAGACTTTTGGGTGAACTATCACTTTAAGATGAATCACTTGATGCATTCCCCAAATGTAAGTCACTTTGCATAAAAGTGTCTGCTAAATGAATAAATATAAAAATGTAAATGTAAAACTTAATTTGGCCAAGATGGTCTTTGCCAAATACATCAACTCCTACATATGAAGTGATCCAGCATGAAAGGACTGGAAAATCCCAAATGAAACAATCTCTATTGGTTTTGTTCTACAAGTCCAGATATTCATTCTAAAATAAGAGTTAAAATGACTATGCATATGCATCTTGACTGCTGGGACTCGGCCCAGAAGGTCAAGGCCAATCACCAAAACCATCAGGACTTAAATGATGTCCACACTGAAGCACACTAATGACCTTCCCTGTGTGACGGGTCAAGCTGATGTGCTTGGCCTCTCAGGATTCTGACAGAAGTTAGCCACAGCAGGCCGGAACTGGTTTTGTCTGTTTCCTTGAGATCAAAGGACCGGTAACATCCAAACTAGCCTGTGTTCATCAAAACGTGATCCTGTGTTTAAATTATGTGTACTATTGAGCCCTCAGTGTGCTGTTGTTAAGACAGGACTGGGAATAAGACTGACCAGAACTGTGGCACTGAGAACCATGAGGGAACTAGTGATGTGCGGTTCGTCTCATAACCCGCAGGTCGGGTTGGGGCGGGTTAAGAAATTGGCACTTTATTGCGGGCGGGTCACTAAAAACAAAATGTTTAAAAATCCATTTATGTTGCATGGAATTTAGTGGTGGAAATTTTGATTCTTTCAAGAGATTGGTTGATTTTCAGTTCGCTCACCAAAATGATTAGTTCACTGATTAGTTCAGTGACCATTTCTTCATATAGCACAAATACGCCAGCAGTTGGCGAAAAAGAGTGTCTTATGTGTTATATCTTATGTCAACGAACGTATTTACTTGTGACAAAAACTGATTTGGCTTTATTAAAGTGTGTGCATGATCGCATTAAATAAATGGTCTAAATAAATTGTTCAGATTAACAAAGCACGAGGTTTAATTGGGGATTAAACGTGGAGTTATGTTCTGTATTCTAAATATGAAAACAAGTGTATGTGCACCTATAACTGTGCTTTGTATCTGATGATTGCTGATCGAGATTTACATGCTTGGCCGACTGACCCTGTATACTCTAATTAATTTAATTCACGAACGAGCTATGTATCAGTTTATTCAACTCATCCACAAATGAGAAGATGGTATTCGTTCAATACATTCAACAAGTCACATGCTCCGTCACATCTTGAGTAACCCTTTGACAGGATGAAACAGTTCACAGAGCTGTTCACGAGCCGCGCATGTGCTGCTAATAGCACCGCTCTCGCACGCTGCTGTGGAGAGAGGAACTTTAGTGAACGTGAAATATGAGTCAGTGGATTACCTGAACGAGAACGATTCGTTCACCTAGAAGATTTGTTCAGGAACGAACCATCATAGTGCAATTACCTATAGCCTATATTAAATATCTGGATTCTGGAATATATATTTTCATATTTTATTAAGTTCTTTGATAAGGTTACAATACAAAGGTCTAAGTAACAACGTAACTTCCGTGATTTCCCCGATGCACGGGGCAGGGCGGGTCAAGAAATTTTACTTTATTTGTGGGGCAGACTGGGGCGGGCCAAATAATTTCATAAAAGCGGGAGGGTGTAAATAAAAAACGAAATATTGAGAAAATCACCTTTAAAGTTGTCCAAATGAAATCTTAGCATTGCATATTACTAAACTAATAGAAAAATTAAGTTTTTATATATTTACGGTAGGAAATTATACAATATATCTTTATGTAACATGATCTTTTATTCTAATGATTTTTGGCATAAAAGAAAAATCAATAATTTTGGGCTATTAATCCAAACATATCATTTTTTTGGTTCTTAAGAAGCATTTTGTGAACAGCTGATGCTTGATATTTCTGTGGAAAACATTCTTTTTTTAAGGATTCTTCAATGAACATAAAGGTCAATAGAACAGCAATTATTCTAAATTTATTTTTTGATGTCACTTTTATTAATTTAGGATTGTTTGAAAAAAACTTTTATTACATTAATATTGTTACTAATTTTAGTTAGTTACTTCCTATAGTTCCTAACATTGTAGGTAACTAACTACAGACATCTTAAACACTGGGTCAGGGAGGCTTATGGAACATATGTTTTGAATGTTCATGTCTTCTATATTGACAAGATATCGCCAGTAAAAGACAAAATTAAATTATGTATCTCTCTCTCTTCAATTGCACTGGAGACTCAGTCCCACTCCACCTACATGCTCTCTGTAACCGTCATTGTTTGGGGTTCTTGGAAAGAAGCTGTAACAAAATAGAAGACCAGAGAAAAGGTTGCTTATGAAAAAATAATAATAATCAAGTTAGTGTTAATTAAATGCGTTCTCTGAATCTAAAACACAGCAGATGGATTTTTTCCCCCTTGGCCACAAGTGCATATGGCATCAATTCTGGAGTGTGGGAATGTCCAAGATATAAAAATCTGTGAATGAGAAGTAATGAATTCTAATGCTGCCATTCTCTAGCAGACATCGACAAGGCTGTCTGCCAATCTTACAGTGAATACAGTAGTTTCAGCCAATCCATTTCAGGACCAATATGTCAAATGTCAAACAGGGTCTGTCATTCAACAGTCATTTCTACTTTGAATCCTTGCATTGTTCTAATATGCTGAAATATTGATGACCAATTCGTGACATCTGCAGTGTCTCAAAAAGCCTGGGCTAAGAGGAGACACTTCACTTTAACACCAATATGTCTAGTGCTACAGCCAAATGAAAAAACAATCCAACTTATTATGCAAAAAATATTAAGCATTAATGGTGAAAATGAAAGTGCATAACATTTTTACCATTATCAGCATCATGAAAAACATTTTTCTTTTTATTCACTTCAGTTATGTTTGTTTCATTTAGTGGTTTCTCAAATTGTATATAAAATTAATATATATATATATATATATATATATATATATATATATATATATATATATATATATATATATATATATATTTATTATATTTTTATTATTTCTTTATATATAATTTTTTATATATTACTTTATATAACTATAATATATTACTTAAAAGTTGAGTTGGACACTGAGGGTCTTTGAGCTAAAAGAAACACTTATTTAAAATAACATTTAATACGACTCAAAATTTGTCAGAAAGGTTATTTTATATTTTATATGATTTAAAGTTCCTTTAAATCATGCCAATTAGTCATATTTCGAAATAATCGAATAATATACTACATTTTCCCACTACAGCAATATATCCAGTGAACAAACACAGCTGAAGGACAAACATTTGAGTTGCTGGTTTACAGCAACTGCTGCAGTTGTTGTTGGAAATATATCCGCTATTTTTAGACTCATTAAATGCATAATGTCTTTGGCTAATTCACATGTTTCACCTTTTGAGCGCTTATGGATCATGGTCACAGGGGGCAAGCGTTTGAACAGTGGGCAGTATTGTTCAGGTTCTCTGAGCCTCCATTACTGAGCTCGGCCAAAGCTGCTAATGTGGAGCACGACTAACCAGACAGAGCGCTAAGCCCGGGCATGAGAATTTCTACCTCACATAACCAGGGTCTCACAGAGTACCCAGTCAGTCTACAAACTGTGCTGTTGACACACTAATGTAATTTCTCAGTTTTGGAGTTTAGACTCAGCACTTTTAAGAGTACAAACTGTTTGGCAACATTAAAAGAGATCAAAACATCTCAGAACTTAGGTTCGTAATTTTATAATTACACATTAATTTATTTTAGTTGCAATGTCAACACTCATCTGAAAAAAAAGGATCTCAGTGAAGCCAGAAGTGTAATATCTAGATGCAAAAAATAGTAGACTGTTGTATCTAGAGATGGAATCACTTTGAAAGAGATTTTCACAGATATTCAAACTTTTGGTTATATATTAGATAAAACTAGAGATGCACCGATCGACTAGCTGGGGATTGGAATTAGCCGATTTCCCTCTTAGGAAAGCCTCTGCCGATTCCGAGCTGGTCCATTTTTTCGTCACACTTACGCTCACACCTGCCGTGTTAATCGGCGTGGAAATTTATACAATAGTGGTTCAATAAATACAACAGGTTAAAATTAAGTGACTTACATTTAAGACAAAATATTGACAGTTTTCTCTCAATTTTGCTGAGAAAAATAGCAACGCACAGCAGTGTTTCCTAACTGAATGAGTTTGTTGATACAGATTTCATTTGAATGGTAACAACTCTACAGTTTCTTATTATTCTGAATTAAATTAAACAATGTAAGAATTTGATGTGAAAGATTACATTTAATATGTTATTGGGGGGAAAAATACCATTTATCAACACTGTGGGACATCTGTATTGTTACAGCAATTCATTTTCAGTTTCACTCTTCATTCCAGTCACAAATAAATATATCTATAGAGAGTGAAATGTCTACTTTCAAATGAACCAACTCAAATGGAAAACAGATATCCTCAGATTATGTAATGTATGGATGTAATCCATTTGAAACATGAATACAGCCGCATCACTACTGCAGAGATGACTTCATCTCTTAAACAGAGAACAAAGAAAGCACTAGTTAAATCAGTGAATTATTAAAATGTTAAATGTAGTCTCTACTGTTTTTTCCCTGACGCATTCATAATCATTAGCTTTTGCGGTGTGCTGTGGCAAGATTTATTCGTGCGCTTGAGCGCTTATTAGGCGATGTAGGCAATTAAAGGATTATTATAATGATTTCAATTGTTTATTAATAAATGTGCGATTAGTGGACTTATGCTTAAAATGAACGACTACTAGTAAACCAGAAAAATCCCTAGTCAAGGACAGCCCTAATTTAACTTTACCAACTGAAACTTCACCACAGATCAGTTTCTGACAGAATACCACTGCTAATTTCACACTTATAAAGACTGAAACTTTGACACAGGTAAATTAACTATCCCAGACATTTACCACAACACACTTAAATCATTTTCCACATTCTGTTGGCCAGCATCTTGAACACGGTTTGTTCATTTTTGTCTTAAAATTTCAAACGTTGTCCAAACATAACTTAAGTAAATATTAAAAGCAACCCTAAAGCTCTTGTACTGCTTTCCTAATTACAAGATTTCTCAAAAAAGCAAATTGTTGGCTTTGAGACAATGGAAAGAGCAGCCCAGAGGGCCAGGCGAGCAGGGGGAGCAGAGGGCAGGAGGGGGCTGACTGCCAGATTGGTCCCACTGAGCCAATGTTTCCTTCATATGTTCAAGTCCTGGCAGCATCCTTCCTACCAGTTCACATGTAACCAGGCAACTGTACAGTCGGCTGGATGTAATGCCTAACTGAACGAGTACAAGTGCTCCCATTTAATGGAGAAGGAAAGGAGTTTCATTCTAGCAAGTCAGGTGATTGAATCAATTTAATTGAGATGACCAAATGATCATGCCTTCTTACGGTTTGCCAGCCCAGCAGATCTGCACCTACTGTAGTAGGTGGGAACAAGTGACGGTCTTTGAACAGATTGGTTCTGATTGGATATATATATATATATATATATATATATAACATTATTGCAAGTTAAAATAGTTTGGACATTTGCTACAACAGAAATGTAGAGGCTGGATCTCTTGGATTTAGAATAACCCTGCTCTAAAGTTTACTCCCAATTCCAATTGCTACATGAGCTCCATGTATGGCAGGGTTGAGAATTTCTCTCTTCACTAAAGTATGATTTAATTCAACTCTCTTTGTGTATCTTTAAGAGTTCACTGCTGGCGAAACATCAGAGTGGGATGCTTTTAACACAGCCTAATGATAACCACGGCATATTTAAGGGTAACTCTTGCCAAAATAAATATCTGTAATGAGAAACGAAGCGTATGAAAATGAAATAGCAAGACCTTTAACCAAACTCTCTTTTTTGATAATGCAGCCTCCAGAAAAATGTCCAGCCTATCCATAAAACTCATTTCACTGTCAATCAATTAAAATTTTTGGCAAAGTAATGACATTTCTGAATTAATCGCATATCTCAATATGAATTGAATTATAAAGATCATTTGAAATTTATTAGAAAATTAAAAGTTTTTAGGATCCTTTACAATGTAAGGCATTTAGAGGTCAGAAAACATGATTAATTGCATTCATTTTTGCTTTCTGTTTTTAATAATTGCACTAAATGAACACGTCAACTTGACAGTACTAATGTTTCTGTAACTCCTAACTAAAAGGTCTAAGATTCCAGCTTGTCCTCCCACTGGAGTCTTGACTATTTGCAGAGGCTCTTGCTACCAAGGCCGCTAAAGTGTCATTCAGTTGCCTTGGCAATCACTTCTTGAATACACTCAGGTTCATCCTCAGAGGCTGTACACACATATGCGCTTCATGTCCGAATACAGCACAGAAGCCATTTAAGTATGAGTCCTAGTTCAAATTTTACATCTCAGAACAGCCAAGAAACATGGTGGAATGCAAAAAAATAAATAAAACATAAACGTGAAAAAGTGAAATATATCAAGAAATCAAATGTTGAATCAATTTATTCCAAATAAAAAGAGAGGAAACGATCAAATGAGATGAACATGAACTTTTCCTTCGTAAAGAAATTTCACCCTAATATGAGTGAGCGATTAAATCACATTTGCAGTTCAGCCCATCTGATGTGAATAAGCAATTTAATTCTTTCCTGATGCTTAAATGGATGAAAACAAACTAGACAAAAAATCCGGAAGAGTGGAGAATTAAAACAAGAACATTTCCTGAAATGATATGGCATTTAGACAAGGAGAACATGAAGTTTCCTGTGTGACTCAGCTTTGGTGTAAAACCGATGTCAGATCTACTCTGCTGTAGGAAGATAAATCAAGTGCAGTGGATTGATTGAGACACAACTAAGTTCCAAACGCTACTGTTCTTCATTGAGTAAAACAAAATTGATGTGAAAATCTCTCCCTCACTCATTATTCTGCACAAGGTCCTTAAAATGCGAGGATGAGAGGGGAGAGAAGTAACATAAGTCCTCACTTTTGCAAATAATTACCATAATGGCACTAAAATTATGTCTATTCATCAGCTTAAAATTGTCACCCATAATTGATTCACCATTCCGTCCACTATTTCAACCCTCTTATAAGTGGCAGAGTGCTGTGTCAGTGTTGATCTCCAACCTATTACTTACTCAATTTTTATGACTGTCAGTCATATCTAAAAAAAATTAAAAAAAATATCTCAATGAAAAAATAAATGTGATAATTTCAGTTTTTAAACCTGTTAATACTTACCCCGGGGTTGCCAGGTACACGAAACAAAACAAGCCTGATTGCCATTCGAAACTAGCCAAATCACATTTACGCCATCTGTTCCCGCTGTCAAAATCAAGCAAAAGGGTGACAGCTTTAATTAAACAAACTTTAAAACAAAAACTGTGGTAGCAGCATGAATTGGCAACCCTAACTTTCCCCTTAAAAACAAACTACCTTTTGTAGTCATATTAGAGCTGCATAATTAATCGAATTTCTAATCGCGATTACAAATAGATTTTAGGTCATATCATCCAGTCCTAGTTTGGGTCTTGGTGTTTTGTGCATAACTCAAGTAAGAAATATGCAATATTGATCAGTAAATGCTTTGAAAATACTTTTTTGCCATGCTGCGTGTCTCACCATTAATGAATTCAACACTGCTTCCTGGCACAATAACTGTTCCCTGGCACAAACTAAACCAATCCATGTTACCATGTGAGATTTAATTTAGACCATAATATATTCGTATATCAGGTCTGAGCACCCGTAGCCTTGTTTCAGTCACCTGGATTTGCTATGGCCACCCTGTGATTAGCACAAATATCGTGTTATATTAATAAGCATATGGGCTCACAGAGTGAAGCCACAGCTAGACAGCTGGGATATTGTTTCCCTGAATTGAGTCAGGGAAAGAATCGGTCTTTCCATGTGCCACAAACGCTCGCTGTTGTATTCATGGAATTCACAAAGCTCCGTGCTTGGATCCAAATAACAGCTGTTACTGATACATATGAGAGACCCATGAACCTCGCTTTGTTTTGTCCAGCCTAATCACTTAAGGCAAACTGAAAAAAAAAAAAGCTACAAGCAGAGGCAAATAGGAATGAGTGGAGAACATACGTCACAGGCTAACACTCTTTAAACACATCCCAGAGGACTGACATGATGAGGTCATCAATTTTCCACTTTGCTTTAATGCATCAGAGTTTTTTTTTCTGTAAATGGCCTGGTAAGAAACCTATTTGAGGCATGCTGAGTGCTACAGTAGTGTATGTGTGAATCATAGCATTACACAAATTCTGCACACTTTTTCCTCACATTTTCTGACTTAATAATAGAGTTAACAGTTCTCTCTCCACCTTCAATACCACAACTTAGGTGTCCTTGAGCAAGGCATCGAACCCCCAACTGCTCCCCGGGCGCCGCAGCATAAATGGCTGCCCACTGCTCCGGGTGTGTGCTCACAGTGTGTGTGTGTGTTCACTGCTCTGTGTGTGTGCATTTCGGATGGGTTAAATGCAGAGCACAAATTCTGAGTATGGGTCACCGTACTTGGCTGAATGTCACTTCACTTCACACTTCACTTTTAAAATCTTCAGAATTCTGTGGAATGGTTTAAATATGGCAACATGTTAAAAAGAGCTCAGAGTATTACACTCTTAACTGCAAATGTTATCAAACAGGGAAAATATCTAGCAAACGAACAACATTTTGTGGACATTTAGCTTTCTGTGGATCTGCATGCAGATATTTGCAGGTCTAGTCATTTATAGTTCAGGGTGACAGCAGAATCCACAACACTGCATATGTCTAGGCTATATTTGGTAACAGAATGAGTAAGGTTTATCACATCCATGTAAAGTATTACAGAAGCAAAAGGAGGAAAATGAGCCTTTATCAGCTTATCTTAAAAAGGCTGAAAATGATAAGAAACAGCTCATCTTAAGTCGGCATAACAACTTGAAAGGATAGTTCAGCCATGACATTTCTATCATCGTTTACTAACCCCCATGTCATTCCAAATCTGTAGGACTTCCTTGAAAGTCTCTGGGGGAAAATAAATAAGTTAAAAAAAAATAATGATTTCTGTTCATGAAATCCGGTTAACTAATAGAGTGCACAGTTCCTGTGGACTACTTTTGATATATTTTACTACATTTGTTTGCTTGTAAGCTTCAGTGCCCTTTTGAGATTGCACAAAAAATGCATTAAAAATAATTGGCATCAGATACAGGTTTGGCATGACAAGAGGGGGAGAAGAATGATGACAAAATGTTCATTTTTGGGTGAACTATCCCTTTAAATCATCTTCGCTGCATTCCTCAAGTTCTCCAGGGCTATGTTTCGGAGAAATGCTGTCATGATGGGGGTCCTGGGGCTGTCAGCTGGGGCTTGCCATAAAATTATAGTTATGAGTTATTCCATGTCTCTCTCAGGATGTCGACTAAGAGCTGGAGAATTTCATCATGCCTGCCCGCCACTGTCACACTGAACGTCTGTGTCCCCGGAGGCCTATAGCACACTTAAAGACCTATAGGGCTGATCAGTCTGTCTCTTATGTATCCATCCGATATTAACGGAGTAGAACTAAACCCAACAAAGCTGTGCGCATTAATAACAAAGAGAAATGTGGATGCACATTTCAATTATTTCAGTCAAATTCAATTAAATGTTTGCCGATCAGTTTGTAGAGGTACTACAAGAGAAGATTTTGTACTGAAGACAAGACTGTAAGCCTCCAGAAGCACAAAACAAGCCTTTACTAGCACTTTAGAGATATTAAATATGAATAGAAAAAAAGCCTTCAGAACTGTAGCTGTAAAACCTGGCCACAAAAATAGGAAAACTTTAATTTTTCGCCTTTTTTTTTTTTAAGAAAATGTACGTAATTGTCAGTCAATTAATTTGCTAAATTGCTGTTGGATGTGCTCACCCTTAAAATTGATACACACATTTGCTGCAAGAAAAAGACAGCTAAAGACTTTCCTATTCTTCAGAAAATGGTTAAAATCCAAAAAAAAATAAATAAAGAAATTAATATTTTTAGCTGTGTCCAGAATTTTTACTGGTAGTGTATAAGAAAGGGGGAAAAAAGGGAACTGACCGACTGTTTTTTTGGCCTAAACTTTCCCATTGGGATTAACTGGGCTGAGATTACAGAATATTTTTACAACCAACTAGACACGTGATTTGTTAAAAATGGTTTCAGATTCTCTAGAGACACCAAACTGAGTGTGGGATTCTGAAAACTATGGGAGAGCAAACTTCAGTCCCTGAAAACATGAAGTTTCACATGTGAAGCTTTGACTTTGAAAAAAAAAAAAAGAAAACAAAACAAAGAAAAGTGACAAGTTTTACAAATCTATAGCTAAGAAATGTTGTTTTATTACAATAAACAATTAACTTTTAAAAGTTTTCAATCTAATATACAAAGCCTCCAGTCCACACATACTTTCTCAAGCCTGATTTGGGAGCAAGAGAAATGAAAAATGAACCACCCTTGTTGCTGATGACATTGTCCAGTTAATATGTAGATAAGACCCGCTGCCTTTTGGCTCACTGACACGACCCTGTACATCACTCTCATTATCATACCACCCACTCCTCACATTCACACCTCTTCCTCATATTAGTATTAGAAAACAGACCAATGTAGCCAGGTCAATAAATTCATCAATATTTGCCCATTTTGAGATAACCATGCCAGTTTAATCGATTAGCTGAAGCAACACAAATATTGCCAAAAACCTGGAGAATGTATAATGCACAATTTCTGTTTTCAAAATACTTTTAGTATGTGCATTGGCACTGGTGAGATTTTGTATAATAATAAATTAAGAAAGTTATTTATTTTTAAACTGCCTTCTCTAAATTACATTGCACTACATGATAAAAATACTACATGGTGGAACTGCAATAATGTGGGACAAGCAACTAATTAACAGCTAAGCAGCCTTTAACTGTGTTGTGAGGAGGCCTGAATCACTGACAACCCTCTGCTGGGCCAACATTGCCACAGACAAGAACATATTTATGGTCTCCTATTCATCTTTATGCTATAACTGGATGACAGTTTTATATATATATATATATATATATTTTAAAAAGCCACGGCAGTAAGTTGTTGTCAGAGGGGGAAAAAATCTTTGAGTATTGGCAACCTTTGGTAGTTTTTGCCTAATTGTTTATTTCTTTTATTAAATTTCTAATATATATCAATATCATTAAATATAGAAAATAAATAGAAAACATAAAAAATATATATTTCTATTTACTACCCATCTTCACGCTGCATTTTCAGGATTACAATGGCATATCAAGGTTCAACATCAGTGATGCTGTGGACATATCTAAAAAGCATCCATCATTGGACCTTCATAAACAAGGCCAATAATAAAAGGTTTACTTCTAAGACTGAATAGTTGACAAGTACCCCCGACTTGTCATGTGGTTACCTACCCTTGTGGTAGAACAAAATGACTTTGCCAGCAACACAACAAAATATAATTGTCAGGCTTAAAGATCATAAATGTTGTGTTCATCTACCAAATGACAGGTGTTGCGAGTTACATCCAGCTAAATTTCCTTTTCAGCAGTGGTGGAATTCATGGAATGCAAATGTTTCTTGAGCCTTCATGGTATAATCTCTTATATTTTCTATAAATATTAATCTGGTTGGATGATAAAAAGAGGAGGGAGAAAACGTACAATCAAGGCAAAGGGTAGCAGAAGCTCACATAAAATTTTCATCACAGCAGTTTGAGATGAGAAAGAGCTTGGCCTTTCTTCTCTCCCACTGAGGGAGTGAGTGGGTCATTCAATCACACTGCAAACCATGTCCACATTATGATAAACATTACGTTATAAAATGTTGTAAAAACATGCCTAATAAATTTAAAATACAAAACTTCTAACGACATTAAAAATGATGTCTAAAAAACTATTTTTTGACTCGGGAAGGCATACTTTATCTGCCCTGTAAAAACGTTTTGGGATCCATAATGTTACATCTATAACCACATTTTTCATTAAGTAATATAATGTTAACATACATGTAAAAAGCTACTTGAATTACCAAAATCTGCTTTTTACTTTAAAATTTACTGACAACCACCATAGTAATAAAGGTGAACCAACAGAACCCTCTTGATGAATCATAATTAAACGTAAGTGACCTGTCCATAAAACATGGTTGATACTTTTACGTATAGTTAACCATTTAAAATGTGTAATTAATAAAAATGAGTTTTGAATGTTTGGAAAGATTAATAAATCAAATGTATTAAATGTACTACCACTCAATTCTCCTTTTTTTCTTCTTCTTGGTTTGTAACGTTACAGAATAACTAAGGTCAGCTGTTCACCTATAATGAACCTTACAGTGGAGTAAAGCAGTGGTTTTGGATCCAGGTCCTGGGGACCCATCACTCTGTTCAGTAGCAGAGAGCTCATGGTGGGTGAGTTAAGGCCATCTTGACACATTTCTCAGCTCACGACTTCTAAAGCCATTATTAAAACAGTATTTATTACACCTTTTCTAGTAAGAGCATGTCAAGAAATGTGTCACATCTCACTACAACAGCAAGCAACTGCTTACGTGAGAAGCAAATCTCTGAAATGTTTGTGACATCAAACTTGAAATCTGTTCCTTAGTCCCTAAAACCTGGTTATTTACAAAACAATGGCAGTGGGAAAGCTTATTATTTTTGTGCAAAGGCCTATTTTATAGCATAAGAATGACTAAGGCAGCCAAGAGGTTTTTCCACCCATAGTTTACCTGAAAATTTAATTAGATTAGATCTGGTCCACTGAACATTTATTTACATTTCTAACCCTGAAAGAAGAGAGCACATACAAATTTGATTTGATCTTTCCTGACAACATAACATCGCCTCACACAGAAAAGGACACAGCAACAATAAGCAAATAACAGTTCATTTTATATCAAAATGATTTGAATAAAAGCAGAATAGGTCATTTGCCTGCCACTTATAGAAGCATATCGAGTTTCCTTTCCTGGAAAGTGGAGAGAGAGAAAGAGAGAGAACACCAACTGTTACTTCTGCTCTCTGAGGAATGAAAATGTCAGTACAGTACTTACTCCTCAAACATTTTGCAAGTAAATGTAGCCTAAATTTCTCATGTAAAGCCTAATGATCTGAAATAACTTGAATCACACTTCTCTTTTGTTCTGCATTATTGAAGTAATGTAGCTGATAGAAATGTGGTTATCACGTCTGAGTGTTTTACGGACTAGCCATATGTTCCTTTTGACTCTGTGTCATTTCATAGATCTTTGCCTGTCTGAGCTCTTTTTCTAAATCCCGTCTAATTTTAGTAATCATTTGTGGAATATATTTTGACTACAAAAAGTTTGAATGTTCCCCACAGCCTCTATGTAAACCATTGTGAGAATTGGTTTATTCCTGACTACAATGCAAAAATGAATATGACAACATGGCCAGCTGGCTTCCCTCCAATATCCTTTTACAACAGTGACAGCCCTATGGAAAGTGCATGGACAACTTTTGAAGCCTGTTAAGGAACCTGCCTGTAAAAATGAGCAATGATGCAAACATTGGAACTGGCTTAGAGACCTAGGATTTATTTCTAGAGAGAAGAGGGAATCTGCTTCTGATCACACTAAATGACTTACTAGTAACAAAATACTAATCTGTTTAAGTTCATCAACTTTTGTCAGCAAGAAAAATGTTGAAGATCCAAATAAGGAATAGTACTTCTTATCCCTACTTAATAATTACAAACTTAGAAGCCCGGGATTTTAACATTTACAGAAATACACATAAATGACATTTGCAAACAAATAATGCTAGGCCTTTTGACTTGATCTTTAGATCATTTAGTCAAACACGATTGCAAAAATGTATCAAAAAGAGATGTTTGAAGTCAGTGTCCCAAACATTAGGTTTGTCTAAATTCTTTTCATGAAGAAAGTGATTAAACATTTTTTTAAAAAAACTTTTTGTAAAATATTAGCTTTGGTATTTTTCCATTAGATGCAAAGCTATTCGTACACTGTTCAAAGCTTTGAAAATACTTTAATATGATACTTATGTTATTTTAAAATTAAAAGAAAAAAAGTCACAGTCATTTTGAGAACTGAAAACATCTGGTAATTAATGGCTGTCATTCTGCATAATACAAGTCTAAATGCAGCTGTTAAAAATTAGGATTTTGAGAAGCTATAAATTTCTCGCTGTACCCCTTATGTGCTTTTTCAAGACATTTGAAAGGAAAGCATTTAAGAGGGACAATAAGATATTCGTGGGAATGACTTTAGAACTGCATGCTAGCTTTAATGGGCCACTCACACAGCAGGTTGACACTAAAATTATATGAAATACATGTGGACTATTACATTTTCCAGCCTGCCATGTACAATTATAAAACATTTAGTGTGTATACATGATTTGACACTATGTGGGAATAACAAACACACAGAATTCGTTGGCGGCAGCGAGGCCCATTTGTGAAGGAGTAGTAGAAGTAGAAAGAGATGGGTGACAAATATAAGAGAAACAGAGGGTGGTTCCGCAATAAAAATAACATGCCGAGTTTGGTTTGAATCAGGATGCATTCCAGAGTCTCTACAGAAATAATCGGCTCCATGTGCAAAACATCTTACATTTGAGTTTTGAGAACTGAAAATGTGCAAGTAGAGGTGTCATCGCGATCACGGAGTGAAATTCCCAAGAAAACATATTATAAATATTCTGAAGATGATCATAAAATTACTCAAGTGGGTCAACAGAGATGGTCTCCAAGACACACTCATGCCTTTTAATAATCAGATGTACACAAGAAATACTAATAAAATCCAACATGGGATAATCTGAAAGCTTCATAAGAACAGCAAAAATCGAACATGCTCTCTGCTCTTATTAAGGGTGTCATTTCATGAGTGGGCCAACTAAAACATACAATGCAACTGCAAATATCGTTTAAAAGTATCATCATTATTTTCTTAAAATTCCTACCAGTCAATCTACTAATGGCATAATATACTAATACACTATTGTTCATACAGTATCACATGACCATTGTAATATGCTAATTTGGAACCAAGAATGTAACACTCTTTACTGCTGAAAGGATTTGAAAAAATGCATAACTCCAATAATCTTAATGTCTTAAGAAAAAAAAAAGAAGATGCATGTGTAGAAAGAAAAAAAATAAATAATAATAATTATGCTATTCTCACTTTAAACCATCAATTCTGTCCAGAATATGAGTCCATCATCCACAATAACGCTTCCCCCAATAAGTGTTAAAAGATTAAAGATACTCCCCAGTTGTCTGTTCACATTAAAATCCACCAACATTTTTTTGCTTGTAAACGGTGCTTGATCTGTGCATATTTATCTCCAAATTCAGACATTTCCTGGAAAGAAATCAATATTATGGATCGAAACATGTATTTTAGTCAGAATCAACTGTTTTAATTTAAAAAAATTTTTTAATTTAAAAATTTTTTATTATAATCACAGCTTTTAATGAATGGTAATTTAGTGCAGTGTTCATGGAGCAGAACCTGTGGCTTTGGCAGGGAAGTTTTGTGCAATATGTCTTTGTTATGTGGATTACTTGTGAAGTATTGTGATGCTTTTATCAACTGTTTGAACTCTCAATCTGACTGCACCCATTCACTGCAGAGAAACTAACTCTACATTACTTCTAATCTACTTCTTGGATGGCCTGAGGAGCTACATATTTAGCAAATTTCATTTTGGGGTGAACTATTCCTTTAAGTGCAATAAGAAAAAAAAAAGTTACACAACATATGATCAATAAACCATCAGAGCTTATAGTTGAATTAAGTACCTCAAGATGTGGTTCCTAATAAGACATCTAAGCCATGGACTGCAGCAATTGTTAAAGAGAGGTGCAGGTAGCCACCCACACACATCAGAGCTTGATTAGCCTCAGGTCTACCTTGACAACAGGAAAAACAATGGAAGCGGGGAGTGAAGAAAAGAGAGAGTAAAGACTCCCAGAACCAGGGGCATCTGTGCCTTAATTAGAACCTCTAATGGTAAGATCGCACATTCACTGGAGGTGGTTAAGAGATGAAAAGCAGGGGTCCTCTCACAGGGAAGCCCTGAGTGCTTCGACATGGTGTTTGTGAGAACAGGCCTTGGTTGCTAAGATACAAGAAGCACGATGAGGGTCTGCACTCATAAGAGACATGTCAGAGTCGGATTTTGAAAGGTAACACTAACTCACTCCTACAGCTGTTTTATGAGGGGGAAAAAACTTCCAGCTTCCCAGGGATTACACATATGGTTGCCCATTTGAAACTTGTAAAGTCTTCAAGTAACCAAACAAAATCTGTAATAAGGCCGGTTGCCTACTACCTCCTAATACACACGGATACATAAATCTATAGACCTATATATTATTGAATGTTTTTTAATAGATATACTTCCACGTACAGGCACTCACATATCTCTAAAAAGCCTTAATTATTTAAAACATCAACACATCAACCCAAACAGGCCTTTCTTTAGAACACTGTTAAAAAATATATTTTTCTAAGTTATAAATAAACCATTATTAGAGTACATTTTACAAATATTTGTTTATAAACCAAATTATTCCAGCACACCCTGATGTTTCGATTTATTATTTTTATTCATTTTACTAAACACTCTTCAACACGAAACCTAATAATGGGATGATAACTTGAGAAATGAATAAAATAGACACAAATGTTTGGATTTAAAAATGTTAATATTATAGGGCTGACAATTCAGTACTCGTCTTATTAATTAAAAATAATATTTGAATGTATGAAATTAAAATCAACAATATATTGACTTCTAAAGTGACTTTTTGTGATGTCAATGATATACTTGTTTTTTCCACACTTTTTAATTATTATTACTGTTGTTCTACTAATAATTATTGCTGTTGTAATTAATTTAATAATAATAATTATTATTATTATATTACTATAATGTATTATTATTATTATTATTATTAATTATTTATTAAGTAAAAGTGACCCTGAATAGACTTTAAAAAGCATGATGTGTTCATTAGTTCATTTGTTTCTTCTGCAGAATTTCACTCTACAACTGAAATATGTGATATAATGTAAACTGATTACTCAGACAACATAGATTTCTGCATAAGTTGAGCAAAAGTTGACACAGCATCAAAAGATCATCTGTGTGTAAGTTCCGCATTAGTCCCAAGGGGTGGTGCTTTTCTCCAGCGTGCCGCTCTGAAGAGCACGTAGTCAGCCTGGCCTGGGGGAAGGTTAATGCTTCCATTGGGGTTCACTCTCAAAGGCAAATTAATAGCAGATCTTTCAAGAGGGACAGGAAGGACATCTGTTTTGAATTCCAGTGGGTCTGCATGTTACAGAGTGGGGCAATTCAATTAAATCAGCCACAAACCATGTTAGAGCTGGAGATGTGCCAGGCAGGACTCTGTCCACCTCTGTTTTCCCCCCATCGCTGCTAGCTCCTCTAACTGGGTCCCACCTCCGGCTTTAATGAAGCACATAGGGGAAATGGAGCTGGAGATTGTGAACTGTCGATGATCTGTAAGACAATCCTGAAAAGCACCTTTGGTTTGTTCTTATCCTTAAGTGCATGGCGTTTTTCTTGTAGCCTGGTCTTGCTGTAATGAAAAAATGGTATGCAAGACAACCTGTGGTACTTAAAGTACTCAAGAAATAATTGCAAAACATCATAATTGCTAATGAATTTGCAACCGAAGTTTACAAATGATTAGCTGTACTAGGACTTAATTTGTGGCAGAACAAGTAAGATCAAGCACCTTCAGAACTGGATATGGAAGCAGATATTTATGCTTTATGTATAAAAATGAATAAAATAAGATTGATGGCCTTGTATTGAACCCAGAATGGTTCTTTAAATCTCATCGACACACTAACAGCAGCCTGATTTCACCTTAGTCGTTGCTCTAGTCTAGCCCAGAAACCTTTCAGAAAAAGCAATACCGATCATCACAGTCTGAGGAAAGCTAGTCATCTATGAGAGCACTCTGAATACAGCCTTCATCCCAGGATCTATATAAAACCATAGTGAACTATTGAAGAGTCCTGCTAGGTCCCATGTAAACAGAGAGAGATCTGATATGCTAAAGACAACAGCATTGTGTGAAAAGAGCAACAAACACAGCAGGCCGTTCCCACCAACACACCATTCTAATTATGTTTGAAGTCAAAGGATTTTAAAACACATTTACTATAAAATGTTATATTAGTTGGAAGAGTCAAAATACTTTAAAAATTCAACGGAGCACAGTGGTTAAGTACAAAAACTATGAAAATTTCCACAGAGAAAATACTGTACTGTTTTTAATGTTATGAAATCTACTAAGACTGATTAAAAATATATACAGTGTATAGACTGATTAAAATGTAAAAAAAAAAAAAATTATCAAAAGGTTTTTAGAAATGTCATTTTTTGCAAACAAACAAAAAAAAAATGTATTCTTAATAATTATTTCAGAAATATTTAATATTTATAACAGTAATCATTAAAAATTAACCAGACTCAAGTTTGCAACTTATTTGCACATACAGTTTAAAGCTGTAAAGCAGTTACTTGTTTCCAATAAAAGTTAACAAGTCACCCAAAAAGGAACGCAAAGTGGAAGCATTCACCATAACAATGTAATAAATCCATACACATCGATTTTAATAAAATACTTTAAATCTGGTGGTTCAACTAAATTCAAGGCTTTGCTGAGAAAAAACCCTTTGACTGCTTTCATGACTGCAAGAACATCTAAGATCTATAGAACTGACTAATAAAGGCACGCTAAGTCTTCTTTTCATGCATTAACACTCTTAAACTTCTGCTGAAAGGTTTGAGGCTCAGGTAACATGGGATTGACAGTTCTTCTAAAGATCTACTGAAATTCTCAGAACTAACGAAAAAACTACAGAACGGAAAAATTTGAGCAACTGGACAGTATACAGTCAACTTTACAAATAAACATGTGACCAGCAGCACTTGTGCCAATGCACTTTATAATTTAAACGCTTTTCAACTTTTTGGCCATTGCACAAATGATCTAAGAATGTTGTTTATAAGCGAATTTCCACTAAGAACTAGTAGCTAAGCTGGGAAAGACAAATGGAAAACACGGAGTGGAGTTGGAGAGGAGTGATTACGGAACACTTGCAAACGTCCAGCTGTCGTCCAGACTGTTGATTAGAACGTATTATGCACTGGCTTCTTTTGGAATTTTATTTGGCAGAGGAAAATGTAGGCTATAACTACTAAACACATTTTCTTCTTGTTTACACAACTGCTGCATAAAAACATAATCTCATGGAAGTGTGCACGTAACCAAATAGACTAACTGCAACCATGTTATCTGCCTATGCTGACAGTATTGAGTGATAGATAGATAGATAGATAGATAGATAGATAGATAGATAGATAGATAGATAGATAGATAGATAGATAGATAGATAGATTAATTCAAACGATGAAAGCATATAAATATGCACTGTACTAACCTGTTTCCACAAAAAGATGTCCATTTCGTTTAACTTCCATGAGACCAGCACATGTATGGCAGACAGTATAATTCCAGTGATGACCGCCGCTCTCATCCGCACGGGCAGAAGTGTGTAAATGACGTGGATGAAAAACACGGTCCACCAGATGCCTTCAGACGCGCTGCGCGGCTCCACGAGCATCACACCGATCACCTGTAAAGTCAGCACCACCAAAATGAGTACATAGCAAACTATCCACATGTGATCCTGATGAAAGCCGTTCCTGTTGCACACGACAATCAGCGTGAGGATGAGCAAGATCGTGGTGGAGAAAACCACCACGTAAGTGACCCGATACACCCCTCCAGCGCAGTGGAAGCACAGCATCACCGCGCACACCAGCACCAGGACGGCCATGAGCATCGTCAGGCTGCTCTGGTTGAGTCGGAAGAAGTAGCGCTGGTAAAGCCTCTCCAACTTCTCCGACTGGAACTTCTTGGATTTGAAGATCTGCATCACGCCGCTGCAGCACGCGCTCATGGAAAAGTTGACTTCAGGCATGAGCTCCTCCTCTGGTTTGGACTTGGTTCTGTCCTCCAAACCCAGCTCCACGGACTTGGGTCTCACTTCTCCATCTCGGTACCTCGGGGAAGATCGGTTATTGTTGCGGCTCTCCTCCCCGTGTTCTTGCCAGGCAGACTTGGATCTGAAACTAACCCGGCTGACGGTGGTCGTGGTTCGGGCCGGTTGTCGCTCGAAGTCATCGTCCTCTCTCCACCGACTGTTGGACCGTATGAGCTTTTTGCAGGAGGATCTGGCCGAGTATGGACATCCGTTCGCCACGGACTCAGACTCGCCCCAAGCGGATCTGTGCTCCGTCCCTCCCCTCAGTCCGGGAGCGCCAGCGCCGGGTGGGCTCACGCTGTTAGATCTGGACATGATCTCGATCACTACATGCAATCAATGACTTCAGGGTGTGCGAATTATGGGGGTTTGATTCCCTAATTAACTCAAATAAAAACTCGGAAGTCTTACGAGTTTTTGTTTTTACATACAAACATATAAAGTTATACGCTTTCAGATATCGTTTCAGTAGCCACGCAAGTTAGTCGGAGTGCGCTAAATCTACATCCTACACTCGCCAACAGAAATCGCCTTTGCTTGAGGAGGAAACCATAGCACCAGCTGCTTAACATCTGTTTGTATTGAACGATACATATCTAACGTACTGTTATTATTTTGGTGCAACGCCACAAATAAATGTTGTAAAATAAAGCCGTTAGCGTTTTGTTTTTGTTCAAGAGACACCAACATGGGTGACGCGAAACGAACCGAATCAGTTTGCTGACAGATTTAAATGATTCGTGCACTGTATATTAAACTTGTCAATCATGTGTATGTGAGCCCAAATAAATTGTTCGTACACTAAAGATGGGATTACTTTGGGGGAACACAGCCTTTACTAAAGTAATCTGCCCATTTAAGACATAACTTTGCCGTTAGCTGGTGACTTAAAAAGTAGTCTAAACCAAAAGTATGTGTGTGTGAGATATTGACGTGCATCTAACGTTAATAGAAAAAAGAACTAGTACAAGTGATCCATTTTGCAAGGTATAAAAGCAGCATCTTGCATACTGCTATTAGAAATTAGAACCAATGTAAAGTGAGTACGGTGTTGTAGTCAAACTCTCCAAGAGAGATAAACACATTTTGCAAGTCAATCCGCTCGTTTTTACATCACAGAGGACTTTAATTAAATTCACAAAGTAGTCGTTTGGGACACATCCTCAAGTGTCTAGCGCATTGGGAGGTAAACAGCAGAGGGGGTAATTGTGCACCCCATTTCAATTCATAGATACTAATACACAAATCACCTCTGAGTGCAAATTAATAGGTTGTATTTTAGGGAATCAACCCCCTAATTAAGACTTGAACCATCCGATTAAATAAAAACCACACAAGTATGAGTCTATGAAGGTAAGTAGACCTGTATATAGGGTTGAAACGTTTCAGCAAAGTTAGCCAGAGCGCATATCTTCTGTCGATAAACGGAAGCTAACAAATAAAAGTCGCATTAGCCAGATGAGGTAACGTAACCATAACAACAGCAAGCTGCTCGCCAGCTTTCCATCGCGGTTAGTTTCGATGCTTCCATGCATGACAAAAACTAAAGTATCGCTTTATTATAGAGTTACTTGTCACAAATTTGTTTACAAATCTGTTTAAGATGACTCGGAAATTGAAATTTGTTAGTGGCGCCAAATGGCGATTTGCGTTTGCGCGAGACCAACCTCGAAAGACTGTGGTTCCCCCCAAATAATATTTACATTTATTAATTTAACAGATTTATTTCTTTTAAAAAAGGCAGAATTATTTTAAAATGGTCTGCCCACCAATAAGTCACTGCATAAATCGCACACTCATTAAAACTGCGTTATTTAGTCCCGATTAATGAGAACTGACCCTACACCCGTCACGCTCGATCTCCACGTTTTCATGACAGGAACAAACAGTGTCCGCAAAAGTGTGGTTTGGTCTGAGCTAGAAGTGCAGAGCACGAATCCATGGCGCGCACGCACTGATGCACTGATCCACGCAAGCTGTACACCTGTGAATAAGAGGTCGCAGCCCACTAGATGATTACATGATCACGATTGCGGTGACAACCTGAGCTTTCCAACGCATGGTCAGTTGCGTCACCCCAAGATAACCTTACAAGTGTCCTTTGGTGAAGGAGTCTTCATCCGTGCTGTGCAGAGAGGTATATCCAGTGCTCCTGATGCAGCAGCAGCAACATCACCAGCGCTGGCGTCTGGATGAGAAGATGAATTGTGACGCCACAGGAGCGTTGAATCCGCCCTGCTCGCGCGGAGCTGCGTATTGATTGTGCCGGACGGAGCTGCTCGTCCTTTCCCTGCAGATTCTCAAGACCGAAGTGGACAGAATTTGTTGACCGTTATCTTCCGTTTTGGTGCTTCTCGTCTTTGTATTGCCATTCAACCAAGTATGATCTTTAGGCCCCGCCTTATCTGCGATTCTATTGGAAAGAAGGTTGCACAAGTTGCCAATAAATTTTTCTATTGGTCAACCTGTGTGTCAATACACCGTGATTTGGATAAGTGGGCGGGACTATCCGCACAGCTGTACCCAAGGAAGAGTGGGGAAAATTATTTGTTCGTTTTGCTAATAAAGTGGGGGTATAAAAGTAATCTTGGTGTTTATGTATTTATTTGTTGTTGTTGTTACACCACCTTTTACAGATACTGAATATTAAACCGTTTAGTGGATGTTTTATGTAAATATGAATAATGTGCTTGGGAATGTTTATTTTTCTCATGTTTATTACTTTTTTTTACTTTTTAAAAATAATTCCCCTTCATCATTGCTGTCAGTTTTTCATCATTCCATTGTGTTGACGCTTTTTCCGTTTCAGAATGCAGGATTCTGTCTTTGTGATGGTAATTCAGCTTTTCTGTGTCAATTTGAGAAGACAAAGATCTTGTTGTTTGCAGTCAACAAAGTCATGCTTCCTCGGTTTTGTTTTTCATAGGTCTCATGACTCCTATCCTTTAAACAGATGAGATGCTGAGATACAACCCCTAAGGAAATTAGCTTTAAAGCTATTTCGTCTCACTTAAATTTTGAACATCACAGAATGCTTTTTCATGCTTTATATAATCGAAAATCAAAAACTTTAAAAAGGAGTGAAAATTATGTTAATATCATTTGTATTATATCAAACTGTGGATATGTATTGGACAATGGAGCTGTTTTATTATATAAATGTTTCCATTCGGCTTTACAAACTTACCAATTTAAAAACTAAAAAATTAGAGAGGCTTAGGGTGAAATTCAAAATATAAAACTAAAATTGGCTCATAATTAATTCTTTTAAACACTATATATATATATACCAAAAGTTTGGAAACTACTATTTTTTATGTTTTTGAAAGAAGTTTCTTCTGCTCATCAAGCCTGCATTTATTTCATCAAAAATACAGAAAAAAATGTAATATTGTGATATATTATTACAATTTAAAATAATTGTTTTGAAATTTATTATACTTTAAATTATCATTTATTTCTGTGATGCAAGGCTGAATTTTTAGGATCATTATGATCCTTTAGAAATCATTCTAATATGATGATTCATTAAACAGTTCTGCTGCTTAATATTTTTTCAGAACATGTGATACTTTTTTAGGATACTTTGATGAATAAAAAGTAAAAAAAAAAAAGAAGCTATGTTTTTTAAATATAAATATTTTGTAATAACAATATACACTACTGGTCAGTAATTTGGGGTCAGTAATTTTTTTTTCTTTCTTTTTTTTATTAAATCAATACTTTTATTCAGCAAGGATGTGCTAAATTGATAAAAAGTGATAGTAAAGAAAATATATTATTAGAATATATATTATTATAATTTTTTTTTAATAAATGCAGTTCTTTTTAACCTTTTATTCATCAAATATATTATATTATAAGCCTGCATATCAAATAAATGCAGGCTTGATGAGCAGAAGAAACTTCTTTCAAAAACATTAAAAATAGTAATGTTTCCAAACTTTTGGTCTGTACTGTATATAAAATTATTCAAAAAGGAAAGGTTACTTTAGTGAAATAAGCATGTATTTTGACATCAAATTATTTGAGTAGATTTAGCATAAAAGGTTAAAGCATTGTTTTTTAAATGGCCAAAATCAAACCCCAGGAAGCAAATATTGTCCCTTAATAAGAAGGTCAATTTCTGACAATAATGCACACCCACCATGTGCAGTTAAAATATATCCTGATGCTGGAGTCAAAGATAGATCTCTACTGCCCTCATGTGAAGATCGTATGAATATGCTGTAGTCCCCTTGCTTTTATGCTTTTAATTACAGAATACTAAAATATGAGGAAGATAAAGCACTTCAGCTTATATAATAAAAACAATCTGGCCTTGCATCTCATGTTATGGTTTATTGTAAATATATATCATCATATTACTATCCATACAAAGTTTGCTGGTCCCATGCAGAACTTGAATATCAAAAGCTTGACAATGTTGGCATTTTTATTTGAGTTAAGTGTCATGCTTCTACGAACCAAGGTTTAGTCACACCACTTTTACATGCAGTGTTATTCAAGGTTGCACTCCATTCATCCCATGCTAATCTTTTCACAGATAGGCTTTATAAGGAGAAAAGGCTTACCACTTTGTTTGCAAAGACTCTATCTGTGCAATAGTGTGGCAGCTCACACTTCAATACGAGAGAGATTCATTTGCATTGGGAGGGCTGAAGATGACTGTTCACAATTAGGCAGATGGGCAATGAAGCGTTAAGTTAGTCTTGACTCCCAGCTTTCTCTCCACATTATTAGATTTGACTCATTGGAAAAGCATGACTGGAGGCACTCAAATCCAATTGGCCCCCGTTAGCTGAGGCTTGTGCTCTCTTCTGCTCGGCGTGCGAGTCTCTCTCAGCCAAACTCTTCCACATCGCTAGCCATAAACACTCCAAAAATGTCATCTGCAATCTCCTTCTGCTACAGAAATGCCCATCTAGTACATTAGTAGACAGCACTTACTATGAGGTCCCACCCAGCAACTTAGCCAATTTCTCTGGGTTACACACCTCTTTTTTTCTGCAAATGGCCACAAACCAACAATACATATCCAATACTGACTAAAACAACCGATTAAAGTTGATCCTTTAAAAAACACAGCACAAAACAAAAAGAAAGCACTAACAGTAATCATGATGGGAATCAGTAGACAAGTAGTGTGAAAGTCAAGTACGGTCTAGGAGTTAGGATCCATACTCAAATATAAGGAAAAGGAATGCCTTGAGTGAGAAACAGATTTAAGTCAATTATATCTGAAATACAGTGTACAAAATACACCACGCAGGAAAATGATGAGACATTTATTTCTGGTTAAAGCCACCAGATGCAGCTAACGGTATTTTTGCTCTTTGTCTGAGTGATATCTGCTACAATATTTGGTCAGTAAATCTACATTTAGAATCAAAACTAAAAATGTCTGACACAGAAGCTGATGTATTAGTATGGAAACGGCATTTCTTTCCCTCTAAACTGAGGAAAAGCCATTGGTGTTGTTACAGGATCCCCCCAAAAAAAATCACCAACTGCAACAGTTCTTGACCAAAATAGTATCGTTAACAATCATTCTGCATATCTGGCCTGTTTAATCCACAAGAATGCCTTGTCTTCTTTTTTTAAAATAACAAATCTGTAGTGTGGCGTTCTGCTGCGTGTGGCAACTTATTCCACTTTGCTGTACTCCTCCATGTAACCCAGAACTTTCTTCCTCTGGCGCATCATGTGGAAGTAGAGCTGAGGGAATACTGAGGAACACAGACAAAGATGGTCATTAACAGGAACAGAGCGGTTCATTCAGCAGACAAGAATGAGCTTCTAGAGATTTCAAAGACTCTAATAACCAATGAGGTATCTGATTATTTACAGATGGAAGATTGCAACGTACGTGGGATGTAGGAGACCATGACGAGGATGAGGAAGCTGTGGTAGTCGAAGGAGAAGTTGTACTTGTTAGGCAAGGTGATGGAGTACAGCCCTGTTTTCTGAACGTATGGCAACGCAGCGTAGATGGTCAAAAGTTCTCCTGCCACTCCCATGGGGTACAGCACGGTAAAAAACGTGTACCTGTGAATATTTGAAAAACAACATATGTAGTTTTCTAGCAAAAAAGGCCAGACAATAAAGTGTGAGAAGCTTCACCTTGCCCATTTGATGAGGTAAGGCAGATGGTTGAGCAGGCTGAAGGTGTAGAAAGAGTAACGGATGATCTCTGTGACTGTCCAGGCCACCACAAAGAGGAGAACACTGTCTTCGCTTTGGACCTAAAACCAGAGAAACTGTGAGTCACACAGGGAAGAGACAGAACTGCTCATTTAGTCGAGAACCATGCAGTTATGTCTGCTACTGCTCCTTTGCAATTCACTGAAGCCACTCGACACAAAGATAGACTACTGAGAACAATGGACACGGAAGCACTTCACAAAGCATTCAGAGACTCCAACTTCACTTCTACACACATACAGGCTTGAAAGGAGGTTATTTTAGCAACATACACAGGCACAGATGGACATGTTAAATATTAGTATTACTCCCCAGTATTGGTTCAAGCAGGTTTCTCATAGGAATAACTTACAGAAGTACACACTTCAGCTCAGACGTCTGTCTCTGGGATGAACAATCAGAAATAAATAACAGTTCTCTTCACACTTAAATTCTACTAATGCAGAATTTTTTTATATTGAAATATTAAACAAGCTGTTGAAATCCACTAGATGGCAGTGGACAGGATTTAATGAGACAAACAGAAATGTTGTTTATTATATACTGTACAATGCTCATAAGTAATTAGAGATATTGATTAGGTTTTTCATATCCAATTTTTTTTTTTTTTACCATAGTCCTGAAATAAAAAAATTTTTAATAATCATAATATACCATTAATACCTGAACAAGTACCTGTTGGTCACCTGAACAAGTAAAACGTTATATTTTTAACTAAAACCAAAGTAAAACAATAACAAAATTGCTAAAATAATGATTAAATAAAATATAAATTTTAGTTTTACAGAGTGTTTCCCCACTTAAACCTACATGAAAACTAAGTGAAATAAAATGATTTAAAGTTGAAGTATTAAAATTAAATAAAACTTTGAAATAATACAAAATATAAAAATGACAACACAGAATAAATCATTAAATGTTTTCAAATGATAATTAAACTAATAAAACAAATTACAGAAAATGTAAAATATTATTTACAAAAATTCAATAATACTTAATTATAAAATATGCAAAGTTAAAAATATAGTTCACCCAAAAATGAGAATTTTTTCATGAACTACTCACCCTCATGTTGCACCAAATAGTTGTTGGTAGCCATCAAAGGGTTAGTTCACCCAAATAGCAAAATTATGTCATCAACTTACCCTCATGTTGTTCCAAACCTGTGAGACCTCCGTTTATCTTTGGAACACAGTTTAAGATATTTTAGATTTAGTCCGATAGCTCTCAGTCCCTCCGTTGAAACTGTGTGTACGGTCTACTGTCCATGTCCAGAAAGGTAAGAAAAACATCATCAAAGTAGTCCATGTGACATCAGAGGGTCAGTTAGAATTTTTTGAAGCATCGAAAATACATTTTGGTCCAAAAATAGCAAAAACTATGACTTTATTCAGCATTGTCTTTTCTTCCGTGTCTGTTGTGAGAGAGTTCAAAACAAAGCATTTTGTCATATCCGGTTCGCGAACGAATCATTCGATGTAACCGGATCTTTTTGAACCAGTTCACCAAATCGAACTGAATCGTTTTAAACGGTTCGCGTCTCCAATATGCATAAATCCACAAATGACTTAAGCTGTTAACTTTTTTAATGTGGCTGACACTCCCTCTGAGTTAAAACAAACCAATATCCCGGAGTAATTCATTTACTCAAACAGTACACTGACTGAACTGCTGTGAAGAGAGAACTGAAGATGAACACTGAGCCGAGCCAGATAATGACTCGTTCACGAGTCAAGAACCGTTTCTGACGAACCGAGGAGTTGATGATACTGCGCATGTGTGATTCAGTGTGAAGCAGACCGACACACAGAGCATCTGAATCGAACTGATTCTTTTGGTGATTGATTCTCAACTGATTCTGTGCTAATGTTATGAGCGCGGGTAAACCGAAGGCTTGAATCAAGGGCAATCATTGCCAATGACGCCATTACGTTGAGCGCAAAAGAATTTTATTGAATCGAACTGTCCGAAAGAACTACTGGTGATCCGAAAACCAATGCAACCTGTTCTTGACTCGTGAACGAGTCAGTCTATTGTTCGTTATCTGGCTCGGCTCAGTGTTCATCTTCAGTTCTCTCTTCACAGCAGTTCAGTCAGTGTACTGTTTGAGTAAATGAATTACTCCGGGATATTGGTTTGTTTTAACTCAGAGGGAGTGTCAGCCACATTAAAAAAGTTAACAGATTAAGTCATTTGTGGATTAATGCGTATTGGAGACGCGAACCATTTAAAACAATTCAGTTCGATTTGGTGAACTGGTTCAAAAAGATCCGGTTACATTTTCGTTTTGAACCGTTGATTCGTTCGTGAACCGGATATCACAAACTGCTTTGTTTTGAACTCTCTCACAACAGACACAGAAGAGAAAACAATGCTGAATAAAGTCATAGTTTTTGATATTTTTGGACCAAAATGTATTTTCGATGCTTCAAAAAATTATAACTGACCCTCTGATGTCACATGGACCACTTTGATGATGTTTTTCTTACCTTTCTGGACATGGACAGTAGACCGTACACACAGTTTCAATGGAGGGACTGAGAGCTCTCGGACTAAATCTAAAATATCTTAAACTGTGTTCTGAAGATAAATGGAGGTCTTACGGTTTGGAATAGGGATGCACCGAAATGAAAATTCTTGGCCGAAACCGAAAAAGAGAAAACCAAGGCCGAAAACTGAAACCGAAACACCGAAAGAAATTATCCCAATTATTAGTACCATTGCATTTATTGCTATGACCGTGTACTAACTTTACTAAAATTAAAACATTGCAATTGCATAAATTAATATTAAAGTTTCAAAGATAATAACAATTACATAAATTATAAAAAAACATAAAAATGCATAATTACAAATTATGCAAATATTTATTAAGCACATTGCAACAATGCACAGTATAAAATAAAATTCAAACTAAAATTTAATCCCACTCATCTGTATATTAAATAATAATGTACAGGCCTACTGGCCTGCAGAAAGGTTTTAAAATTAACTGTTCTCTCATAAAAAGTGCATTTAGGTGAAGAGCATTTGAAATTTTTCTCTGTAGTACTAGAAAGTGCATTACTTCTCCAGTAGGCAAGACTGTTATCACTTCTGGGGATGGGGACTTCAGACAGATAACCATCTAGCTGTTGAGCAGTTGAGCTTGTCATCTGCCTGACATTTGAGAAATATTTGAGAGAGTGTATTTAAATAGGGCCAGGGCATAAATAAACATTTTTATCAAATTAAAGCAGAAATCTAGCAAAAAATCTAGCAGAAATATGGCTACAATCTGATATTATGCATGTATATGTATATGTGTGTGTATTATATATGCAGAGACGAGTCTTTTTTTTTTGCGCTCTGATCTCAGTCTCCTGCGCTTGGCGCTTCTCCGTCTCCACGCGGGTTCTCCGCATCCAGCGCGGCCTGGAGCATTTCTCGTGTGCTCTGCCATATTTCCGCGTCCAAGTAATGGTCTTTATAACGCGGATCAAGCACATTCGCGATGAAGTGCAGAGGATCCGAAAAGATCTCAGTGAGACGTGTGCTGACAGACTCTATAAGACTGTACTTTTCTTTGTTTTCACTTCGTGGTCCGTCTCAATCTCTTTGTTAGGAGACGCTTTAGTGCTGCGAATAAAGGAATAAGAAGAGAGAGAATGTTCTCACTGGTGTGAAGTGAATGACGCGGGGAGCTCGTGGTCTGCGCTATGCAGGTGCACGTGCAGGTCGCGGTTTCTGTTTGCGTCATCATAACATTTCGGCCGTGTTGTTTCGGTAATAAAAGTGTTTCGGCCGAAAACCGAAAATGCACTTTTTGGCCATTTTCGGCCGAAAATTTTCGGTGGCCGAATATTCGGTGCATCCCTAGTTTGGAACAACATGAGGGTAAGTTATTAATGACATAATTTTGCTATTTAAAAAAAATCCATTCTATGGAAGCCAATAGACTTCACTTTATACATAAACTTACTTCTCTAACGCTGTGTGTCACTGCCCAGGTAAGGAACACTCGTGACATCACTTGGAACCCAGTCAGGACCACAGAGGACGGAACAATTCCTTCACAAAATGTAAAATATTGTGTAAAGAGATTAATTATTTGCATTTTTTTTTAACTATGAATCCAATAGAGCAAATATAAAAAAGGATCTTAATACATTACACTAAACATTATGAGAGAGACATTAAGACAGAATTAAAATCATTAGAATAAAATACTTCAGGAGAGTTAGGATGGTTATATTGTAACAGAGAGTGCTGCAGGACTGGTTGTTTGCTCTAGGAAAGGTCACATTAAGCTTTAAGTCCCAGATAATGAGGAGTGGACTGTGAACCCTATGCTCCACGGGTGCAGTGAAACTCTTTATCACATTATTACAGTCAGACTGGCAGAGAAAGCAGCACCCACACTGACGAAGGCACTGCTGGGTTAAAAAAAGCTTTCCTTGTATAGCCAATCTGGTCTATATACTTCACCTAGTGCATATTTATAGTAGAAATTAATAAGAGACTGTTATTAGCAGCAGGGTGCACTTACCCACGGCACAATGCAATATCTGTGAAGAGAGCAAAGAAAAATATTATAAGGTGCACTCAGCCTCAAGGAATAATAATTTTAGCATAAAAAAATCAATTTAAACTCCGATTTAAACTACATTTCCACAATGTGAAATAAGGTAAAGAAAATGACTCCAGTATTCATTGCCAAAATATATATATTTTTTTTACTGTCAATCTACTTAAAATGTCCATGTTGTAAATTATTGATTCCTTAATAAAAACAGAAAAAAAGAAAGAGAATTATCTCCAGACTTTTGAACAGTAGTCTGTGTTCAAACATTTAGTGACTTTTATTATTATAATTATTTATATTGTTTTTTTTTTTTGTTTTTTTTTACAACTGAGCTGTATATAGAATAAATAATGCACAAATCTGTACCGTACATAAATCTTCTGTTCCAGATTCATACCACATTATTATTATTTTTAGTTAGTTTTTTTTCTTTAGTCTCAATTAAATGTTCTTTCTGTTCTCTTATGCATGTACCAAGAGCCCCTTAAAAAGACACAACAAATTCCTTGTGTTTGCACACTCTTGGTGAATGAAGCTAATTCTGATTCTATATATTAATTGTGTACTGTGACTTACAACATTTTTACAAAAATATATAGTGTTTACTTCAGAGTTATGAATTAATTTAACACTCACCTCAAGAAGGGCACCAGTCTGAAAGAATTTTAGGGGCTTTTCTATCGAGTAATAAAGACCATGGTAACTTCCCCTGGCAAGGTATGCTCGAACTAGACCAACAGCAATGACCAGCCATCTAGATAAAAAAGATTCACAGAGTAAATCTGTAGTGCCACTTGTCCTTGCTTTGAGAGAGGAGGGCATTTCCGCAATGCACACAGGCATGGAACTGCATGCAAATCTCTTACAGCACAACAGTTAACAGCAAATATAACCAGTTCATTCAAATACATCCGGCACATTTATTACATTGATGCAAAATATACACAAGAATACACACTTCTCAAAAGATGTGTTTTTCTATTTTAACTTCCTTTATCTGTCACAGCCGTGAGTGCAAGTATTGGTATAACATGATGAAGATAGAAGAGCATCAAAACCATGTTGCTAGCAGAAGCACAATCACCAAAAACATAAACAGCTCAAGCATTTTAAAATCACTTAAGTAAGGCAAACAGGACTGGGTTGTGATTTCACATTCAAAATACACAGTACACATAGATCATTACTGGACAACGTTTAATGTCTCTGTGGGACCACAGAGACATTAAACATTGGGTCTCCAACTAAAAAGCATGACTGAATTGCATCATCAAGCTATTCCTGATTGCATTCTGGTCAACAGAAGTCGCGAAAATGTAGCAAACCTGGTTTGGTTACTGTTGCCGCAACCGCATTTGGAAGTTCAATTCATTTGATTGAAGGAATCAGTTGGTTCGAAAAGTTCGAAAACTTCCTCACTTACATTCGAGTGATTTGAAAACTATTCGGTTCAAAAGAAAGATTCGCCATTCCAAGCACTGGGAAGCAATGTTAGAAAATCGTTTTTGTAGTCATTCTACAAAAACACTAGAATCGACTACATTTGCTGTTTGAGTGCAATAACTGAAATTAAGGACTGAAATCTACAATAACCGGTCAAAACGTCTAATGTTCGTTAGTTACTTGAATCATTAGACTATACAAGCGATTTTTAGGAGTAGCCTACTCGTGGATTACATTTTTATGGTTGAAATGAGCAGCTAAATAGATTTTAGTAAGTAAATCTTTATTTATATAGCACCTTTTAAAAGCAGTGAAAACAACGTGTTTTTAGAAGAGATATACATGTGTGCATTCACAGAAAGCAAAAAATAAATAAATATTTTACTTGAACATTTGACTAGATATATTGTTCTCAAATAAACCTAGCTATTTATAACTACATAATTTAATCTATGTATATATTTTTTTTCCAAATGGTGTGTTTCTTGTTCCTACATCCAATCTCAAAAAGAAAATGTTCTACTGAATCGATTCTTTTCCGACACGGATATAATTGTGCAACAGTTTCGGGGTTACAGTAAAGGGTAAAGTGCACTTCTATTCACTATTTAACCACATCAGCTACTGCCTATTGAACTGTATATTGCTACATTTAAGCTAAATTCACTCGTACGTCCATTAATGTCATCTAACTGCACAACAGACCCGCTAACGTTACTGTAAAACAAGAACAATGCACCCAATGACCGCTAGCCCTGAAGAGTCTGTGGCAGGTTAAACAGGCGTTAATAGGATTTACGTTGCAATGTATTACCAGAATATTCAGAAAAATGTCCATTCATTGCAATTTCAAAACAAACTGTGCTAAATCATGCGATTTAAACACAAAGGGGGAGGTAACCGCGAACCTGTAAAGCACTGAAATCTAATCATTTATTCTTACTATCACACGCTTGAACAGAGAGCACGGAAGAGATTTTGATTTTCATCATACCCTGCTGTCATAACCACGTTGTAAATGACCAGATATGCGGTGGCCAGCGTTCCGGGTCCCTTTTTCTTCTTGTTACTGGAATCAGTGTGCGCTGTTTTGCTGGTCCCCATGGCAGGTGCCGACATGACCAAACTATCATTAGAAACACTGGATCATAATCCAGATGGTTCCGATGAGTGAATAAAGGCGTGTGGCCTTGCTGACATGTATAGAAGGTCTTATGAATGCAGCGCCCCCTGGCGAGGACACGGTGTAAATTATGTGTTGTTGATGTTTCACTTCGCTTATTCACATATGTGTTTAACAATAACAATTTAACAGTTTATTATATTATTAAACTGTAATATTTGTGTTGAATTTTGGGTTACATGTATTTCAGAAATAGACATTCCAGTCGCTAGATGTCACTGCGGGTCTCCTGCGGAACGCACAGTTTTTTTTTTTTTTACACAGGTTTCAACATACATGCCTGTCGAAAATATAGATTTATAAAAACACAAAATTAAATAATTGAATCGGTTATTTTTGTAGTCTTGATAGAAATACTAAATACAAGTTGAAATCTAGGATTATTTGACTGCTGTGACACGTCTGCGGTTTCTGACAGGCATTGCGTTTACGTGCTAAGTTTACGGAAGAGCAACTGGTGGAAGCGGACGCGTTTTAATGGACGAGAGAACCACAAATCGTCGGTATACGTAGATAATAAGCTTGAATTTAACCTTAAATAGATAGGAAAAGATCGCAAAATGCCTTTATTTGGTCAAAACCCGTTCGATCAGGATGTGGGTGAGTCTGACAGTGTTGTTTTTGTCGAAGTGGAGTGTTATTGACAAGTCAGTTAACGTTAACAGGGCCGCTGCTCCCTGACAGATCCTCAAGAGCTCTGCCTTTTGTTTGGTTTATTTCTGTTTCTCTGATCCCTCAAATGTTTCAAATATCGGGATTTAACTTTTAAAGCTGTCAAACGTAACTAGCAGAACTGACACCATCCTTAAAATATTGAAACCATATATTAAAATATTTTTTTAGTATTTAGTTTAAATACTCTGTCAGAAAGTTATTTTGAGTCGTTTGGTGATTAAGTACAACCTTTATCATGCTGAAAAAAAATGCTCAAATGTGTATTATTACAATAAGTAACGTTTAATAACTTGAAGATATTTCCTGTTTAAAAAAAGTACATCCAACATGATTTAGTATAGAACCTTACGAATATAATATTATATAATCAAAACGTCCTGCTTTAAAAAATAAATAAATAAATAATCCACAATTTAAAAAAGTAAATGTATATATATTTAACCAATTTCCAGGTAGCATGAATGACTAAAAGATTAATAGGAGTTCATTTGTCAAAAGTAACACACAATAGTATGAACAGTGTTTTTCTTTTCATAGTTTTGTCCTGAGAGATTAATGTGACACTTTATGCTCCTCATTGGAGGGGTTTGAAACACTTGATTGTTGTGATTTTACTTCAAGTTGTACTTTGCTGGATGTCGCAATGCAGTTTTCCCTTTCTTCATTATGTTAGTCATTCAGATGCGCCCAAGTTGTTTTATTCTTGAAGGAGGGGAAAACTAATCACTAGTGTATTATCATAGAAACGGTTGATGTGCCTGTTGAGACAAGCGGGATATGCAAAATAACAGGCAAAACAGGCTACTTTGTCTGTTTAACGGAATGAATCTTAGCACACATTATTATTATTATTGTTATTATTATACTCAGTAGTATGTGTTTATGGCCTTTCTTGGTAAATGAAGGTTTTGAACGTGCTGGTGTAAACTTTTACTTAATTTTAAAATGTTAAGTTATTATCTGGATCTGTAATAAGTGAAAATTGCTTTGAGAGTTTTATTTGAATTTATCTTTTTTGAATGCTTCTTCATTTGCATATTCAGAGAAAGCAACTAGTGAAACGAACACATCAGAGGACTGGGGCCTCATTATGGACATCTGTGACCGAGTCGGGACAACTCCCAATGGGTGAGCTCAAATAGCAGCTTACAAACAAGATTCAAATAACTATGTTATTAATGCTTATTTTAGTAACAATTAATAACATTAACGTTGCTTGTATGCATTGTTGTTCTTCTTATATAGATACCTTTTTTGTTCAATATATTTTTATTTTATTTTATTTTTTAATGTAAAATAGGTGTTTCTCTCCCTAATTTAAATATTTTCGTGCCCCTCGTTTTCTCTTTTTTTTCTGTCATAGTGCAAAGGATTGTCTCAGGTCAATCATGAAGCGTGTGAACCACAAGGTCCCTCATGTAGCCATGCAAGCATTAACGGTGAGCTCTTCATCTTCAGTTCACGTTGTAGTCAAACAAAGTTGCACCCATAGTTTAATAAACGGTATGAGATGTCAGTGTTTCTGTTCTTGACGACAATGAACCTATGTATGGCTTGCATATAGTCACTGCACACTAAACTAGTATAGAAGAAACTAAAGCTGTAAAAGCTTTAAAAACTCTCCGTAGCATCTGGAAGTGACAGGCTCCCACTCTGACTCCCCAACATCTCATCCTGCATAGATGTCTCAGTCTATTTTTAGATATCTTCTAATTCTTTGTCATCTGGCTGTGTCTTTACAAAACTGTACTACATAGATATTACGAAGGAATAAAGTGGGTTGATGTGCTCTTTATTTTTATTTGAGTTACTGAATTTGTTGTCATAATAATATATATAACTTTCCCAATAATAATGATAATGTTAGGAATAATAACATTTATTAGCAGTAGTATAAATATTGATCATGATGTCACATTTAATTGACACATTAAAAGTAATAACAGTTATAGAAATGTAGAAACAACTATAACAATAATAATTATTATTAATATCATTAGTATGAATCTTTATTTGGTGTCTACATTTTGTTTACATTTTATTTTATGTTATATTCTTGTCAGGATTATTATTGTTATTAATCTTTATGATGATATAATATTTCATTCATGCACATCTGAAGCATAAACATTTATAGAAATGTAACAAGTGTGCAATCACTGCTTGTGTAGAAAATAGCTTTTATTGTCATGGAAATCCTAGAAGTATCAGGAAGTTTTTAAATGACATTTTCCAGACTTTGAAAAGTCATGGGAATATCTTTAGTCACTATACATTTGAATTTACCTGTGCACAAATTGCAAATAATGGTCTCTTAAATATTGCTGTATTTTCTATGTTTAGTTGCTGGGTGCCTGCGTTTCAAACAGTGGAAAAATCTTTCACCTAGAAATTTGCTCGCGAGAGTTTGCCAGTGAAGTTCGTGGTGTGTTGAACAAGGTAAGGAACTTTAGCTCACTGCATAAATTAAAGGATAATTACATATAACAGGACGAATCCTTGTTTCAAAGTATAATAAGCTTGCTTGTCTATTGGTAAATCTCTACCACCCTCATTCTCTTCTCCTCAGGTTCACCCAAAGGTTGCTGAGAAACTCAAGGCCCTGATGGTGGAGTGGACCGAACATTTCCAGAAAGACCCACAGCTGAGTCTCATCAGTGCCACCATCAAGTCCCTCAAAGAAGACGGAGTGTCCTTTCCCACCGCAAACACCCAGGTATTCCAGCTCGATCCTGTTGGATCTCACGATATGAGGTCAGCTGTCCAATAACACAGACGCTGATGAACAGACAGCAGCTGCTGGTATTTGGCCCAGATATATGACCCTGTAATTTGGCTGGGTTTACTTTCACAGTGACTTTTTAGATCCTAATTTTGCATAGTTCATTAGTTATTCTGTTTGTGTTTCCTGTACTGGTAGGTCACAGAAATCTGTGACAGATGTATTGGTGTCGCCTTGTTGTCATGCCATGTCTGCAGTGTAGGTCATTGCAATGTTCTTTCAAAGTTTCTGGGACTGATGTTGTCAAATGTTTGCATTTTAAAATAGAGAGAAATATTTTTCTATTTTTATTTTCTATTTTCTATTCTATTTTTATATTTATAGTCCATGTATGTTGTAGTTGGTTTCATTTATGAATTAATATATAATAACTGTACACTACCATTGAAGTTTTTATATATATATATATGTATATATATATATATATGTATATGTATATATATATATATATATATATATATATATATATATATATATATATATATATATATATATATATATATGTATATATGTATGTGTGTGTGTGTGTGTGTGTGTGTGTGTGTATATACAGAAATTAATTAATACTTTTATCAGCAAAGACATTAATTTAATTAAAAATGACATTTATAAAATACAAAAGATTTATATTTGAAATAAATGCTGTTTTTTTTTTTTTTTACTTTTTTACTTTCTATTCATCAAAGAATCCTAATAAAATACAAAAGATTGACATATCAAGAAATACACATCAAGAAATCAGGATAACAGAAAGATTTCTGAAGGATCATGTGAGACTGATAACTGAAGTAATGGCTCCAGCTATTCAGCTTTTGACATCATCGGGGGAAAAATCCATTTTCAAATATAGCAAAATAGAAACAGTTCTTTTAAACTGTAGTAATATTTAACAATATTGCTGTTAATAATATAAAACTCTCTTGATCTATAGAATTCTTGAACGGAAGTGTGTAAGCAATCTTATTTTATTATGAGGTGATTTTTCTTTGTTTTTACTGTTTTGTTTGGTCTATCTTTCAAAATGGCAATAATACATTAAAATACATTAAAAAGTACATTAAAAGTATACCATAAATGCCCATAGTTAATAACCAATAGTCAGCCACCTCTCTTTGAGAGATGGATCATAAATTAATCATGTGACTAAACCTGACCACAGTTTTTCACATGACAGACAAGTGTCTGCTAACACTTCAGCTATCTAGGTTAGAGGCGTATAAATCAGCCGAGTGCATCTGGAATGCTGAAGCATGTGTGTGAACTTCACACAAGAGAATCAAGCAGACAGAATGGAATGGAATTTCCTCTCACGTATTTGCCAAACTGCCCTCATGACCCATGAGATGTATATTCTTCTTTGCCATCCATTTCCTTCATTTATTGTTTGATCATTTTGTTTGACAAAAGGGCAAGTGCATGTAAACATTTCCACAGCTGTTAATGAGCACCAGCAACATAAAAGAGGTCACAAGACTTTTCGGTGTCACTCAGAGGTCATCATATAAATGTTATCTCAAAAACCTACTTATGTAAATGGTTTGGTTGGTATCAGTTTCATTTTCCTTAAGTATTTGCTCTAGTAAGTCTAAAGATGGCATTATAGTTCTGTGTTCATATAACCAGGGCTGCACATAAGTGGTACGCAGAACGCAAAATAAAAAAATGTCTATGTAAATAACTTCTGTTAGCGTATTTGCGTACCGACATAATTGACAGCTGTTATGCACAATGCAAAGCTGAATTTTCAGCATCATTAGTCCAGTCTTCAGTGTCACTTGATCCTTCAGAAATCATTCTAATATGTTGATTTATTATCAATGTTGAAAACAGTTGTCCTGCTTAATATTTTTTTTATAACCTGTGATACTTTTTTCAGGATTCTTTGTTAAAAAGTTAAAAAGAACAGCATTTATTCAAAATAGAAATCTTTTTCCCAAAACAATATTAATCAGCACAACTGTTTTCAACATTGATAATAAATCAGCATATTAGATATTATGATTTCTGAAGGGTCATATGACACTGACACTGAACAGTATTTTAAATTGCAATAATATTTCACAATATTACTGTTGTTTCTGTATTTTTTGATCAAATAAATGCAGCTTTGATGAGCAGAAGAGACTGCTTTAAAAAAAAAACATTGAAAATCTTGCAGATCCTAAACTTTTGATGTATGTATGTATATATATATATATATATATATATATATATATATATATATATATATACAGTATATGTCTTTTTTGCAAATCAGTTGTAATGTGATCTTTACTCGCAGAGCTCCAGCACAAAGCCCAACAGCACTCCTGCCACCAGCAGAGTGGCTGATGATGATGATCTGGCCAAAGGTGAGAGAGACTCATCATGTTAATGTACTTTCATATAATTTTTTGTTATTATGTTTTACTTATTCTTGTCCGACTAATGTTTTTGGGCCCCTGCCAAGTGCCGAAGCATAAAAAAAAAAATCTTTGGCATCATAATTGTGAAATCCAGCTATAGTCCTCTGCACCTAGATAATGAGTGTATGTATTTTACCCGATGCAGCCATTGAGCTGTCCCTACAGGAACAGAAACAGCAGGCAGAGACACGACCCCTTACCATGATAGCTGATCCACCCTACAACACCAACGGAGGGAAAGAGTCCCGTAAAGTGCGTGCCCTCTATGATTTTGAAGCTGCTGAAGACAATGAGCTCACTTTTAAGGCTGGAGAGCTTGTGATTATCCTTGATGACAGGTAAACTGTTTGTTCAAGGACGTTGTTTGATAAGCGTTAATGCTGTCTTTAAATTTCCCATTACACATTGTCCATTGAGAAGTAATGTCGCTGTTATCCAACAGTGATCCAAACTGGTGGAAAGGCGAGAATCATCGAGGAGTAGGCCTCTTCCCATCAAACTTTGTCACCACCAACCTGAATGCTGAACCAGACCCTGGTAATACACTTTATAAAATAGTTGTTTTTTTTGTACAAGAATAATGTTTTTTTTCTATTCAAATTACACATGCATATCTCCTGAATTCTCTTTCCTGTAGTGATGTATGTAGAGAAGACAGTAGCCCCAGAGGAACCCATCGTTGAAGTCAATACTGAGCCTGAGCCTGTGTATATAGATGAGGTGAGTGCCAGATGATCTTCGGCCACACGTCTCCACTTATCTAGAGAAGTGTAATTGATATGATCAACAGGCTCTTGGTGAAGTTCTCTTGCCTTGTGTTAATCATTGACTCTGTTACCTACAGGAGAAAATGGACAAAACTCTCTACCTGCTCCAGAACACAGACCCTGCAGATGCCTCACCTGACGGCCCAGAGCTGATCACATTAGAAGGCACGAGGAAGACCCTTCTTGAGCTCTTGTTTAACGTTCATTACATTTATGTGTAGGGATGAGGCATACAAACAAAATATAACATTATAAGGAATTTTAGGTCATGTCTTCACATGACTCTCCAGAATATTGGTTCTTCTGGACCCTTAACATGTTTCCAGGTTTCTTAGAAACATAATTTGTAATAGTTGGGTAAACTTCTATAGTAGTGAAATATTCCGATTTGCTTCAAAAGCAAAAAAACAAAAACACAATAGCATTTCTGTGATTTCCAAAAAAGAGGAAGAAATATTTAGAGATTGATTACATTACTCAGAAAAGAGAATGTCAAATTTCTTGAAACCCCTACGCAGCGGCATGAATTGCTTTTACTGCCAAGGTAATAAAATGCAAAGTATAGTATTATAAATGTAAATTAGTGAAAATATAAAAACTTTGAAAGATTTGCGATGATAATAATGCATCATCAGGGTCTTTTATCATAGTTACACAATTCTACTGTCAAATGTTATATTGCACACAAGATCGTTAAACCTGACAGTTCCTCTGAGTAATTCCAGAGTGTTAATCTTTTGTTCTGTTCTTTTAGATGCTTGTGAAAAGATGAACCCGATGATTGATGAGAAACTACAAGAAATCGACAGGTTTGTTGAAATCAGAACTTACCCCAGAATAGGTCGGCTGTTTTTTCAGTCTTTTGCATGTGAGGAAAAACTTCTCTCTCTCATTCGTGCAGGAAACACTCAGAGTTGTCCGAGCTGAATGTGAAGGTGCTGGAGGCTCTGGAACTGTATAACCAGCTAATAAACGAGGCTCCTCTTTACAATGCATACTCCAAAATGCAGAATCTCCAAGGCACTTACCCAGGAGCTCCTACTCATCTCGCTATGCAGGTTTGCTTTGCCATTTAAAATATAAAATTAGTGCCAATTCAGTCCATTATATTTGTGACACAAACAATTCAGTTTTTTATTATTCTGAGTTCTTTATTTATTATTTCTTATCTCTTTCAGGGTTATCAGCCGTCTGGAGCCTACATGTCCTCTGGTGTTCCACAGGGATATAGTCTTACGGACCAAGCTGGACCTCTCTGCTCTCTTCCTCCTTCAGTCAATTCAGTGCCCACCAGCCAGCCAGCACAACCTCCTTACATCAGGTAATCTAGTCTACCTCAAATTCTAAAGCAAATTTGGCATTGTCTTTCATTCCTGTATATGCAATTTTTTTTTCTCTGGAGAAAGCAATATTAAGGATAAAGGACTAATTTTTTTAAGGTCAAAATGTCGTGATGGATTTGTTTCCTACAAACAAAGAGCGTTTTGCTTCATAAAATGTCTAAAATGACTTGATATACTGTAATTATGCGGAAATAGAGGTCATGTTTGCTTGTTCTAACTTTGAAATCAGAAATAGGCATAAAATAATGTCTTCAGATGAGAATTGTACAAATAGCTTTAACCTATTTAAGGATAATACAAGCCTCCTTCACTTTACAAATGGTTGTAAAAGCAAAAATGAGACAATATGCACATCATATTTTCTCAGAAAGTGCGAAGAGCTAGAGCAAAACAGACACTATTTTTGGAATCAGCACATGATGCCGGGCGGTGTACCTGTCAGCACAGGCTTTTTTTGGATAGCTTTGTTTAAAATGTATCATTCTGATAGTGGTGTTGGGAAAACTAGCTTAAAATGTCAGCATATTTCTTACTTCCTGCAGCGGCCCTATGAATGCAGCATATGTAAACCATGCTCCTGGAGCCACCGCCCATTACCCCCCACAGATGAGCATGGCTATGGACATGTCTGCCTATCAGAACGCTAATCCTGGTCTGCCTCCAACCTCCTATCCAATGTCCGCTCCAGCCCAACCTGCACCTCAGCAGCAACAAGCAGCCTTCTACCAGCAACCCCTTCTGTAAGGCTGACTCCACAGCCATTATTATTCAGTGCAAATTCCAAATGGTGAAATGGGGTTGAGAGTATTTTTCTCTCATGTCTCTATCGATGTCAGGGGGTCTTCACAGCACAAAGATGTAATCCACTTGAAAGGAAGCAAGCACTTCATTCTCTCCCACTAACTAACCCATGAAGCAGTCTAGGGCAGGTGTTCAGAATTGATGGAATGAGTCACACTAACCATAAACATAATTTTTGTCGTCTTGTGATTAATCACCAGCATATTCTTCTTTTGACTGATTGAGAATTAAAGATCAAATGGTAAAATGCACATACATGCATACTTTTCCTCATTTGAAGAGACTATTCTTATGATTAATTGTTACCATTTTCATTTATTTCTGGGTTAACTGACCCTAAATTTCTTGCTTTTTAAAGCAAATGTGGGTTTGATTGTATGAAGAAGATTATACATTGATCTCCAAATCTGGAATGTATTTATGTGCCAATACTCCGAGCACTTCTATAAACTCCTACAATCAAAATAGCAGTTTTAGGTTCATTCTGCTGTTAGTGATTCCAAAATTATGGGACCGATTTAGTTGGGACACACACAGTTTACTACAGGCTACATGTAATATTCATAAATTCCTTTGCACACTGTGCTTTAGAACTGACAGTGGTCACAAATGCAATCCCTTTATGGGCAATCCATATGTTTCACTGTATAATGATATTTATAATATGCAAGTACTGCTTGTGTTTGCATTGTGGGTGTTGGCTGTTGTTCGACTTAATTTAATGCATGTAAAATTTTCATCTGGTCTATGACTCCTCGAAATTATGAATTAATTGTTGTTTTATGCTTCTTATGTATGTGAAGAAATGTGCTTTTCTGATATATCCACCCATTTCTTCTTAACTGAAATGGGGATATGTGTGATTCCTTTAACATATAGACAGGTTTCATTCTAGTTAAAATTGGATTCATGTCGTAAAAAATTTTTTTTCATAAACTGCTCAAAAAAAAAAGTTGTATATTAGATGTTAAATATCTGGCTTTGTCTGTATTGCACCTTAACTTTATAAAGATTTATTTACCACCAGATGCCTTGTTCTTTCAGGAGACGTAATGAACATAGAAACCAATTCAAAAGACTTTATTTCAAAAGCTGCTGTATATTTGTAAACCTGTATGTTTTAAGAGATTTAGAGGGAAATCTGTATTGTTCTCAATGTTTTGTAACATCGAGATTTCTTTGTATCCTGCCTGCTCCTTTTTCAAATTCCTTTTGTAACAAAGTGAACTCTTAATAGTCTTTAGAAAATAAAAACTACCTGTGTTTCAAAATATGCTTTTCTGTTGTGGATACTTCACCAGCGTCCTCCCAAACTGATCTATTCTTAGTTGATTTGGAGTTGCTGAATGTTAATTATTCAGTTTTATTTTACAGAATTTGTGCATCATATCTGGTCATGTTTTGTTAAAATCTTCTTGCACATCTGATATGCTACTAATTATCAACCTGAGTCTGTTGGAAAAGCAGCTACAGTTGTGTATAAATCCCCCAGCTGCTCATGATGCTGCTCTAGTGGTGACCGATCTCCACTACAGCTGCACACACTGCATCAATCACCGAGAGCTCCGCGCGCACAAGCCTCGTCCTCGGAACGCGGACACCGCCGCGAAACTGGAGCCAACAGTTCACTATCCTGCTCCGCCGAGCCAGTGGACCGGGACCGAAAGACAGCCACCTCCGTGGACCGATGAACTCGCAGAAATGTCCCGTCACATCTACACCCGACACGGGATAAGCGACGGGGTTCAGAAGCCGATTTTTCAGGTAAGGACGCGGGAGAAGGTGATGATGCGATGGGCATCTGCACCAAGCGCGCATAGTTCTGTTCGTCTTTATAGAATCCAACGATTTTAAATTTATCCATAATACACATATTTCTTTCTAGTCTGCTAACAATAACAACATGCCCCCACTTAAAGGGTTTTTACTCACAGGAAATTAATCATTTGAATATTTGAACATTTATAATTTATATGATTAAAACTTGTCATATGTTGAAGCAGATATGATCTTATACTGCATTGCAAACATTATCTTTGATACTTGTACTTTATACGTGGTGCGTGTGTGTGTGTGTGTGTGTATATATATATATATATATATTGCATATCTGCACCAAACACTTTAATTGTTGTTATGTCATGTTTGTGTTTTAGTTTTTCTACTTGTAATACAAACCTCTGAAAGTCCTTGTAATATTTCCATTGACTTATGATGGATGGTTTGATGTTTTAACATGTATTTTTTGGTACAGATGGAATTTTCATATATTACTGTAATTGTACGTGAAAAAGAAAAGAAAAAAAGAAGCTATTGACATGATCAAGAAACCATGTGTCCCAGTAAAATTCTTCTATATTATGTGGAACAATAGCTTAAAAGGACAGTACAGCTGAAAATAAAAAAATGGTCATCATTTGCTCAACTTGATGTTCCAAACTCAAAATACTTTTTTTTTCTTTTCTTTTTTCTATAAAAAAGATGTTAGGGACTGACAGCCTCAGTCGCCATTCACTTTTATTGCATTTTTTCCCATACAATGTAAGTAAATGGTGACTGAGTCTGTCATTCTGTCACCTTCTTTTGTGTTCTACCTAAGCAAGAAATTCATATTGGTAGGTAAATGTTGAGAAAATGTAATTTTTGGGGTAAACGCTCCCTTTACTCTACTCAGGCTGATTATACCATTAAAAGGACCATTAAAACCAAATCCCGAATGTGCTAAAAAGTATTGGATGTCAGTTTGATGTATTGGTCTTTAATTAGGCTGCTAAATAATTCATGTTCTCATTGATTTCCCTGTAAAGAACGCATGACCTGACCCAGTTTGTAAGCATCAGAGCTTCCTATGCAGCAGATGGCCATAACATTTATGTTTCTTGCACAACAAACTGGAAACATCTGTTCAGCTCAAACCGCTATATATTTTAACCGCATGATCTACTCAGAAGTGGTTCGATGTAGGACTGCATTGCGGCCAGCCATACTGAAGGGCAGTTTCGCCTGCTCAACACATTGCATTGATGTCTATGTGGCTCTGCAGAGTTCAGCTTCCTTGTGGTGATGCGCTTTGACATCTAACTCAATAGACCCTCCTTGTCTTTCAAGCTTTTAGTCACATAACACCCAGGATAAGTCAAAGATCCTTATGTCTGCTGTATTTAGCTGTAGGTTTCATACTGACGTACAAAACAGCGATGATTAATGCAAGTGATTAATCCTCCTTGAAATGCTTTTGCCGGTTCATTTGACTCTGAGAGTAAGTTCTATAGCTAACAGACCCCATTGAGACCCCTCTGTGTAGGATAAGTGTTTGTATGAATGTGTCCCTGTTCTGCCGGCAGGAGAGGAATAGATTAATAGCTTGTTCTTTTGCCGCAGGTGAACAGAGGCACCTACTCACGGCGCAGTCGACTTAAGAGATCCGACGGCAGTACAACATCGACCAGCTTCATCCTCCGCCAGGTGAGAGAGGACGATGTACATTATGGAAGTATAATGTCCCATTTAAATGGTTTGTGACATGACTCTTCTGAAGCACGCTCACACTTGCTTTTGTTTTGCAATGAATTGAACTCTTTTGTTTGAGACTTCGTTTTAAGGGTAACTCACTCTGCGTAGGACATTTTGTAGAGTTTTGAACAGTGACTAATATTCTCAGTGGATAATTAAATATCCACTTTCCATGTGCCTAATGTGCAAAACTGGGTTACGTAATACTTTTTATAGAAGCCAACGAGTTCGCATTTTCCATTATACACATATTTCTTTCAAATCTGCCAATGATGACAACATGCTCCCACTTGGAGGGTTGTTCCTCAATGTAAATGGCTCATTGGAATTTTTGCATAATAACTCATATGTTCAAAATCTGTCATATTTTGAATCAGATTATATGTAGTACTGTAGATGAGTTCAGCGCCTTAATGCCAAATCATAGTCCTATGCTATGGAACACTATAGCAGCCACTGAATACTTTTTTTTTTGTTAGGTAATTCCGACTTTTTATCTCAAAATGTGGACTTTTTCTCTGTAAGCATACAATTCCAAGAAATACACTCGCAAATCTAAAAAAAAAAAAAATCAGAATCACAAGATATACAATCAGAATTCGTACTTTTTGTCTTACCATTCCCGAGTTTCAGATTCTGTAACTGAGTTTTTATCTCACAATTTTGACTTTTTTTCTCATACAAATGCAAGTTTAAATCTCATAATTTGGTCTTCTCAGAATTGTGAGTTATTTGCAAGGAAAAAAGTCAGAATTGTGAGAAAAAAAGTCACAATTTGCTGTTTTGTCATGGAAGAAACAAACTAAATATAGTATAATATGCTACAATACTTTGGAAATATACGTTGCACAAGTTGTACAGTTCTCTCTCTCTCTCTGTCTATATATATATATATATATATATATATATATATATATATATATATATATATTCTGTGTGATTTTCAAAGAATTATACGCTTGTGCAGTTTTTTGAACAGGTCATTTGGTTTCCAAGCAACAGACGAATCCTTGCTGTCATCAGATGAATGTAAATTGCTCATGGCTAGCTTTCCAACTGAACTTGTTTGACATTTAGCTGAATAGAGGTGGCATGGATCTTCATAACATCTAAAAAAAAAAAAATATATATATATATATATATATATATATATATATTAATATTTATTTTGAGTTTTGAAAATCAAGCCTGTAAATATTCTTTCAGAACATGCAATATGAAATCATAGAGTCCATTTTCCTAATGGAAATATGATGTAATGTTTGTCGTCAGATGCATCTAGATATATGAGTTTGCAGAGAAGAAGAAAGTATCCCAGAGGAAAACAATGACCTTGATGCCTGCAATGTGGCATTTTCTAGCTGTCCCTGAATCTACCCTTGTTCACATGTTTGAGGACTATACAGTTTTCCCTGCAGAGTTTGTGCAGCTGTAAGGCAAAAGCTGTGTGTATTAAAGCAGGATGTGGACAGGGAAAAGCCTTCTTTTCTAGCCAAACTGCATTTACTGTAATCCCTTTTTAAATTTCACAGTGATGTTACAAGCACAATGTGATGGCTTTTATTTTAGATTTGTAATGTTATTAAGAAAAACCAAAAAAAAAAAAAATCTAAATAAATATAATGATTTGCATGGCTAATGTACAGAGCCCTGCACATGACATGCAGGAAAAAATATTTCTTGCATGTTATGTGCGGGGCTCTGTACTAATGCCTCTTTCCAGATGAATTATAACTTTATTAAGTGGAAACTGATATGCATTTTAGAACTTTTACAATATTTGAATATAATATATACGTATTGTTTTGTTACATTTATTTTTATTGGTATACTGGTATATTCATCAGTCACCTTATGCACACAGCTCATGCTACTGCCTATCTGCAAATGATTCTAGAATCTAAGTCCCCAAAGATCCTTGGGAATTCAGCTTTTTGACTGACTTCCAGGACACTCTATTTCTGGCCATAGAGGTGGTTTCACAGCCAAGACCCTTCACTGAGGACACCCTACATAACAAAGTTTGCATGTGTATATATTTTTAGATGTGATTATAATAACTAGGTTCCAGTTAAATTCTTCCCTAAGCCTCCCAATCATTTATAAGAACCTCGGATTTAGATGGTAAACTGTTTTTATTAGTTTGTGTTTTTATAGTTTGAGTTAATGCATACTCCTATATCCTCTGGAAAATGAATCTATGCATCTCCAGATGAATGTGCAAGATTATTACAGAGCATAAGGTGTCGCTGAGAGAAAACGTCTTGCTGCTAAACCTGTATGTGTCTTAGAAATCTGCTCAAATGAGGCGAGCAAATCCAGAGGTGGTAAAAACCTGCTTAGATCAAGGTTAAAGACGAGACTGCAGGTGGGCATTTATATAAAAACCTCATAATTGAACTGGCCATGAATTTATGGCTGAAACAATCCTGTTTTGATGTAGAGAGACTTAAAATGATTTATAAACCCAAGCTGTTGGAAGTTGTTGCTGTTTTTATAGTTATCCATAATAACGCATTTAAAATTCCTGATCATTAGGAGCTTGTATTAATTATTAATCTCACTGGTGTAGGTCACATGGCTAAACTCTTTAGTAATTCATTTTATTTCTTTGCTTCCCTGCTCTGTTATTGACCATAGGCCCCAAAAAATCTCAAGAGCAACTGGCAAGATTAGCATGACTGTTGATTTGACGATCAGATGTTGACATATCAGATTTTAGAGATTTTCCTCAATAAATGAAATATTGGAATCAGGAAACAAGACGCATAATAAACAATCACAAAAAAAAAAGCAAGTGGGTTATTTGTAGAATTATTACAGCCATTAAATGAGAGTTAATTATTATAAGGAAACAAAAATTATTACATGGTTAGGAGATTAAGATGCACTTTATTTAGTAACACGAATGATACTCCTGATACTTCACTCTAGCTGATCCACAGTAACTCAAAGGTGTTTGTTAATTAAATGTGAAAATATCGGTAGTGATCTGAAGGAGTAGGCTATTTAATTTAACTAAGTATGCATTGTTAAATAATTTAAGTATGCTTGTACATTTTACGAAACATAATCTATAATAGTACGATTTTTTATTGGTAGATTTAAATATTTCATATCGTGAACAGTAGCTATTCATTCTCTCATTGCTTCTCGGTGGATCCAGTTGAAACAGAGAATCGTATTGATTGCTCTTGTCCTCGTTTGATGTCTATGGACTCTTAATGAGTTCATTTGACTAAGAGTAGGTTAGTAGATTTTTTTAGTGAGAATAATTTGTTCCAGTAGAAAGCAGGCATGTAGAAGTGCCCTGTGAGCTACAGGGGGCGATGTGTGCCCGAGTTTTATCCTCGAGAGAGCAGTGGTTAATTAACAGCAACACTGTCAGTTCATTTCCATGTAATTACTTGAAAAGACCTAATTATTTCTGATTATTTCAGTAGCTAGAGTGAAATCAAGGGAAATATGAACCAATAACAGAATTAGAAATGCAACACAACGTTAAAAAATTGTTTAATGATACATATAATAAAATGGAAATATGTCTCATATTGGCTAATTTTATTTTGGTTGTCCAAGGACATCATGTATTTTATTGGAGCAATGATGATTGTATTTTGAACAGTAATGTTTGATGCAAAGGTTCAGGTTTAGAGGGGGGGAAAGAGCTGTACATTTGATATATCTGGTTATAGCTGTGATTTATATGCTCTTATTAGTGACCCCAAGATGGGGTTGATGTGTTATAGCTTCTCCACATTCATGGGAATGTAATTATACAAAGCAGAGGTATTGATATACACCCAGTAAAGAACAGTCTAGTTCAATACTGTCATGTCAAGCTCTCTTCATTATTCATATCTGCCATAAACTAGTGGTTACCGAGATTTAGGGACCTGGGACATTAATAAAGATGGGTTTTTGTTGTTTGATTTTTTTTTGTGAGTTATTCCATTGTGATGTACAGTTGATATATTTGATAATAATACTGATAAATTGTTTAGATCTTTTTTACTTGTGCATTTCTCAGAAGTAAATCATACTGAAAAATGTTACTGCTTTGTAAAGATTCACTTTATTATTGTAGTTTGTTTTCATTTAAAATTTCAGGAACAGCATTAATGCTTCTCAATTTAGCTTTTTAACTCAAATAGGCCTTAGGCCTACATTAGAAAATGGTTTGCGGTTTAGCTCCATTTATCATTCGCTCTAGAATATAAATTATTAATATGGTTGCAATTGTTTGTACCTTTGAGTTGGGCATAATATTTATTGTGTTATGTTGTCAGGATGCTTTTGTTCTTCAGCTCAAAATGATCAGTTAGTTGATGTTTACACTTGATGTGTTTCATATACCAATTGTGAAGGTTTGCATTTGGCATTTTCAGGTATTGTTTTGTCACAAATGTCAGTAGCTTAAAACAGCAGGCACTTTCATACAGATGAAACACATAATAATAATAATATCAATTTACTTTTAGGTACTGAGCAGACGCCTTTATCTAAAGTGACTTTGACTGCATTTAAGGTACATGTTTTATCAGTTCTAACTTTCCTTAGAAATTGAACCCATGACCTTGGCATTGTTAGTGTCGTGCTCTACCGTTTGAGTTTTTTTTATTTCACTATAATAGTGGGTAATAATAAAAATAATAATATATTAATAATATAATTCATAATAGATTTTTTGCTTTTTCTTTAAAAAATCACTCTAGTATATGAATTAAAGCTTTTTACATTTAGGAAAAATATTTAATTCATTTACTAGAGTGAATTATTTATTTTTGTTTGGTTTTTAAAAAGCCATTCAAGCTGTTGCCAGTTTATTTTTGCAAGCGCCTAATTTTCACTGTGTATGTGAACTAATGCATGAATTGTGAAAGGAATAGTGGAGTATATGTGAACATCGATGAAAGAAAGAGATGAAGAAAAAAGAGGTGAGATCCCAGATGGTCAAAAATAGAAACGGTGAGGAAAAAATTGCAGAAAACCCAGTGGTCAAGGAGTGGAATGCTGTCAGCACCCTGCAGACCCCTTCTCCTCCTCCTTTAACAGAAGAGAGCACTTGTCCTTTCTTACTGGAGCTCCTCTCAGCCAATCAGAAGATGGCCTCGCTGCTTTGTCATCAGCTTCTGATTGAGGAAGGCTCTGTTTTTGTGCTCTGTTTGTGGAAGCTTGATAAAATGCCAGGTCTCTGCAGCCTCTGGGGAGAGCCCAACTTCTCTATGATGCGATCGATCACGCTTCATCCTCATTAATACAATACGCTGGCTTCAGGAGCGAAAGGGGTGATTGCCGTCTGCTTGATATTCCTCCTTCAGTGATCTTATTGTGGACAAGGGGATTGTAAGAGAGCACTGTTAGACGTATTCTTGCTGGAGCTTCCTTATCCCACATTTGCATTTGATCGTTAAGGTGATCCAGTGGGAATATCAGACCTCCATGTACGACAACTTGTACCTGCATGGATTTGAAGACTCAGAGGCGGTGAGTAAGGGTCTATGTAAAGCTCTTTTCAATGAATGCATGCTCACACAGATGCTCTGAGGATGGCTGGAGGAATTCAGCTTGTGGATGGTGCTAATGGTCCCAGTGTTTTGGGGGAGGGGAGAGGATCCATATGTATGTGTGTGTACATGTGTGTAGGTTTTGTTTCACTGTCACCTCTACTCTTTCTCCAAACCTTGCTCTGCCTTTCAGATGCATCGTGGAAGAAGCAGTCGAGGGAGAGCATCAGTCAGCTGTTGTGGTAGCCTGTTATTCCGTATCATTGTGCTGTCGTTAATAATGCCCCACTGCTTACTGGTTTAGTTCCTTGCATGCATTGTAGTTTTTGTTGGATTTTCAGTGTGGCCTCAGCTACTCTCAAAAGGAACGCTTGCTTAAAGTGCCACTTTATTTTTGCTTGTATTAGCATCATTTGATCAGATATAAACGAGTTCGATGAAAGTAGCGAGAATGTTCAGCATCGATGTCTGTACTGGTTATAGCCACGCCAAGGCCAGTCTCCTAATTCAGCCAGTACCAAAGTTTCAACACTTGTGCAGCCTTGTTTTTTTAACACGAATCCCAAACTATTCACATTCCACTCAGTGTTACCATTGGCAAAAGTCAGAGCTGAAAAACATATTGATACGATCTTATCAATTTTTGGCTGTATGGCTTTGTTTAACACAAAAATATTTTGAAGAATGCTGAGAACCAAACAACACTGGAGCCCATTTAATTTCACTGAGACAAATCTCGAAATATATTTTATGTTCCAAACCCATATGAATTTCTTTCTTTTGCCGAACACAAGAGATTACATTTTGACGATTGCTGGGAATCAAATGACATTGAAGCACAGTGACTTCCACTGATTTTTTGGAAGAACATGAACAGGAAAAACTAATTTTCTCCCACTTTTGCACTTTTCATAATAGGAAGTTGGCAGTTCAGATTTGTGAGTTGGTCTAAATGAAGGATTCATTTTATTTTTATATACAGTATGTTGGTGTTATTAGTTAGACCTAAGAAGGTTTGAGAAAAGTAAGTCTAATTTAATAATAAATTGTAATTGTGTTATTTCCATACATTTGTTTGTTTTCATCATTATGACATTTGTCATAATTCAATGCTTGCTTTAGCCTTGGTGAGAAACAAAACATTATATGAATAATTAATATGTATGAGGTTATTTTTTGTGAACAGTAAGGTTAAATTATTTATTTCAAATAAATTCATTATGTCTCATTTTGGGACACTTTAATTATGATTTAAATTTTTTTTTTTTTTTGTGATGAATATATTGTGCATTTACTGTTTACTGTAGGTGTGTCACTTTAAACAAGTCACTGACTGTTAACAGCCTCACAAAACAAGTGATCAGAAAATCAGAATTTGTCACATACCATCCATGTTAACATATCATCCCATTTACAACCTAAATACCAAATACATTCTGTTGGGCTTTCATTGATCAATGGCTCTTGGAAGGAAATCATCATGATTTGTCTCCGTTCACCTAACTAATAAAGCACTCTAGCATCGTTAAAGGACAACTTCACAAGTTAGTTTTTATTAAAAGCCCATCTTGCCAGTGTAAATTACCCATTTTAGCTCTGTCAATTATGCAGCAGGTGTTCACACCATATACCAGTGGGGATTCAATCTGGAGGGTCCAGTGAATTTTCCATAAGTCCAAATTCCTCAGACAAGATTATCTATCTATCTATCTATCTATCTATCTATCTATCTATCTATCTATCTATCTATCTATCTATCTATCTATCTATCTATCTATCTATCTATCTGTCTGTCTGTCTGTCTGTCTGTCTGTCTGTCTGTCTGTCTGTCTGTCTGTCTGTCTGTCTGTCTGTCTGTCTGTCTATCTATCTGTCTGTCTGTCTGTCTGTCTGTCTATTTATCTGTCTGTCTGTCTGTCTGTCTAGCAAAGTATCTGTTCACTACTGTGAAATGTGAGGCTGTTTAATTTATGTGGAAGACCATTTAAAACCCTGCAGCAAGTATATTCTCTGAAATTATATGGTGCAGAAATATAATGGAAATTATGTCGTAAGACTGAAATAATGACAAAGTAGCTCAGATCTGGTGGCCTCTGATGATCTTAATATAGCCTTGGGGTCTAATTGTGTCTGCCTCTCTTTTCTCCTCTTCCCTTACGGCTTGTGAATATTAAAGGTAATGGAGGGTTCAAGCGGGTACTATTCTCTGCGTGTAATTGTATCGTGTATCCTGTTTATCTTATATTTATGACACTGATGGTGTTCCATATTGTAATTGTGCAAACAAGATCTGCACTGTTATATTTGGAATTGCTTTCTAATAAAAGCAACTGCATAAGTTTCAAACTACCAGTTCAAACATGATCTCATACTGCATTTAAAGTGGCAGTGATTGGTTTCAGTATAGTTTTATGGTAAATGTTTTGAAAAAAAAATGGATGATAGTGACTTATTTTAAACTTTTTTTTTTCTTTCAGTGAATTGTTAACTAAGTTGGACAGAATTAGAGCAGGTAAAGCAATAGTTCATCCCAAACCTCATGTTGTTCTAAACCTGTATGATTTTTATTCAGATTTATATTTTATTTTTTTCAGATCTGTTACAAAGTAGAAAGAATTGCATATATTGTTATGACATGAGTAAATAATGAGCAAGTTTAAATATTTTGGGTAAACTTACTGTAATAACTCCCTCAATATCTAACCAATCTCAAAACGAGTTGAAAATCAGCCTCTATAAATCTAGAACTAGTAATGTCTGCTTCTGCTCTGAAGTTCGCAACCAGTTCGCAATTCAGACTGAGCAATTCACGAACATGCTGTTTTCAAGGAAACAGTTCAAGGACTCGATTCCAATTTTGGGTTGCCACTGATTTAAAGATCAGTTAAGTCAGATATTAGAAGTACTGTACCTTTCATGGCTTACTATGTGACACAAAGCTTTCATCGTCATCTCTTTTTATGGTTAAGTATTTGCTTTCATCAGATGTGGCCCTAAATGGTAGTGATCTCGTGCTGTGTTGTGGAGAGATTTATCTGTAATTACCCACTGCTCTTGCCTGCATTGGTCCTCAGCCCTCGTGATTCATCTGGATATCTGCTCACTGGAGGATGCTTTTTCACTGACCAATTTATCTGCTTTTGTTTTCAAAGAAATACAGGGCAAGGATCTACCAGTGTAGTGGACTTTGAGTTCCCCAAATGCTCTCAGACTCACTGGCATCACAGAAAAATGTTCACTGCATACAATCTCTGAAGATAAGCAGAACGTGTGGCTTGACAAACCCAAGCCCACACACTTGACGTGGTTAGATAATGGTGTACACACTGAGGCAGAGTACATGAAAGCTGCATGTGGTTCAGCCATTGTGTGTGTGGGTTTACTTATCTATACTGTCATTTAGGGACAAAGTTGTCCGACATTAACTTCAATTGTCCTGGAAAAAAAAAGTAAATTCTTAAGTAAATCCTTAAAAAGGATTCTTAAACACAGTAACTAAAGGTGTAATACAGGGATAGGCAACGTTGGTCTTGGAGTGCCGCTGTCCTGCAGAGTTTAGCTCTAACCTTAATCAAACACACCTGAACAAGCTAATCAAGGTCTTCAGGATTAGTAAGGCTACAGACAAGTGAGGCTTTTTTCAGGGTTGGAGATAAACTCTGCAGGACATTGGCACTCCAGGACCGACGTTGCCTACCCCTGGTCTAGTATCTAAAAATATATTCTAAGTAGTGCTGTCAAACGATTAATTGCGATTAATCGCAATCCAAAATAAAAGTTTTAGGTTACATAAAATATGTGTGTGCACAGTGTATGTTTATGGATATAATATGTAAACAAAAACTTATTTTGGATGCGATTAATCGCTTGACAGCACTAATTTTAAGAAAGGAGTCATAACATGAAAAAAAAATTGTGTATTGTTATAATAACTGTTTGTTTGCGTTTTGTTATAAAAAGAGTACTAAGTAAACATTAACTTAGCAATGTGGTAATAAATAAACATCAGCTGGGTCATTTATAAAACTGTCTTGCTGCTGAGTACAGTCGTGGCCAAAAGTTTTGAGAATTACATAAATATTGGAAATTGGAAAAGTTGCTGCTTAAGTTTTTATAATAGCAATTTGCATATACTCCAGAATGTTATGAAGAGCGATCAGATGAATTGCATAGTCCTTCTTTGCCATGAAAATTAACTTAATCCCAAAAACACCTTTCCACTGCATTTCATTGCTGTCATTAAAGGACCTGCTGAGATCATTTCAGTAATCGTCTTGTTAACTCAGGTGAGAATGTTGACGAGCACAAGGCTGGAGATCATAATGTCAGGCTGATTGGGTTAGAATGGCAGACTTGACATGTTAAAAGGAGGGTGATGCTTGAAATCATTGTTCTTCCATTGTTAATCATGGTGACCTGCAAAGAAACGCGTGCAGCCATCATTGCATTACATAAAAATGGCTTCACAGGCAAGGATATTGTGGCTACTAAGATTGCACCTAAATCAACAATTTATAGGATCATCAAGAACTTCAAGGAAAGAGGTTCAATTCTTGTAAAGAAGGCTTCAGGGCGTCCAAGAAAGTCCAGCAAGCGCCAGGATCGTCTCCTAAAGAGGATTCAGCTGCGGGATCGGAGTGCCACCAGTGCAGAGCTTGCTCAGGGATGGCAGCAGGCAGGTGTGAGCGCATCTGCACGCACAGTGAGGCCAAGACTTTTGGAAGATGGCCTGGTGTCAAGAAGGGCAGCAAAGAAGCCACTTCTCTTCAAAAAAAACATCAGGAACAGATTGATCTTCTGCAGAAAGTATAGTGAATGGACTGCCGAGGACTGGGGCAAAGTCATATTCTCTGATGAAGCCCCTTTCCGATTGTTTGGGGCATCTGGAAAAAGGCTTGTCCGGAAAAGAAAAGGTGAGCGCTACCATCAGTCCTGTGTCATGCCAACAGTAAAGCATCCTGACACCATTCATGTGTGGGGTTGCTTCTTATCCAAGGGAGTGGGCTCACTCACAATTCTGCCCAAAAACACAGCCATGAATAAAGAATGGTACCAAAACGCCCTCCAACAGCAACTTCTTCCAACAATCCAACAACAGTTTGGTGAAGAACAATGCATTTTCCAGCACGATGGAGCACCGTGCCATAAGGCAAAAGTGATAACTAAGTGGCTCGGAGACCAGAATGTTGAAATTTTGGGTCCATGGCCTGGAAACTCCCCAGATCTTAATTCCATTGAGAACTTGTGGTCAATCCTCAAGAGGCGGGTGGACAAACAAAAACCCACTAATTCTGACAAACTCCAAGAAGTGATTATGAAAGAATGGGTTGCTATCAGTCAGGATTTGGCCCAGAAGTTGATTGAGAACATGCCCAGTCGAATTGCAGAGGTCCTGAAAAAGAAGGGCCAACACTGCAAATACTGACTCTTTGCATAAATGTCATGTAATTGTCGATAAAAGCCTTTGAAACGTATGAAGTGCTTGTCCACAGAAAGTCCACAGAAACAACTGAAACAAAGATCTAAAAGCAGTTTAGCAGCAAATTTTTGAAAACTAATATTTATGTAATCCTCAAAACTTTTGGCCACGACTGTAGGTTATGATAGCCGAGGCACAGAAAAAATTCCCATGCATTCATGCTAAACCAAGTGCTTGAGTAAGAAATTCAAATGTGTCTTCGCACATTCACATAATATGGTGTTTTTTATCTCCTCCTTAAGCAAATGTTTCCAAAAAAAGCCTGTTTGAAAGAGATAAGATTAATTTAATTCTGGTTTCAAGTTTAAGAATCAGTATACATTTTCAGCTGTATTTGCCTATATTTATTGTAATGGGAAGTATAGTTATAGATTTTTGCTAAATTGATCTACAGTCTTCATCTGTCAAAAGGAGTATACAAAGTCTTTTGGTGCAAATGCAGTCCAAGGCAAAATGTAGTCTGCATAACTTTAACTTTAAGTTCCTTAAAATCAGACAGGTAAAAAAAATTAAAAATACATAAACTAAAATGTAACTTTTAAATGAACTAATTTAATTTGAATACCTCAGTAGCTTACAATTATTAAAATGACCTGATAGTCCAAGTCGTTTTTGAGAACCTCTCTTATGGGATTGACAGTGCAGCAGATGAATCATGCCTTCAGGGACTGTATTTAAATGCATTTATGACCCTCTCATCAGTGTGTCATGCCAAACATTGAATGGCCACAGATAATTTTTATTTTTTAACAACTGATTTAAAAATGAATTATTTTTATAATATATATATAATTATATATAAATATATATTTATAATATATATATATATATATATATATATAGGCTATATTTTTTTTTTATTTTTTTTTTTTTTATACTTTTAAAAATGACCAATTAATACATGACTATGTGCAAAAAGATGATATCTGTTTAACAGTTAAACCATTCATTGCTTGAAAATTAAATATTTGACCTCAGGTTGAAGTGTGCTGGCAGCCTGAGAAAGAGGAACTGTGCTATCATCTGCTGAGGAAATGTTCCCGTCCTGCACCCTGCCATCTCTCTCCATCCAGCCATCGGTATCGCTGAGTCGGCAGCATAGAGGAAGCAAACCAGCTGGCCGTGGGGTGTAATGTTTTTTAAAGTGAAGTGATTGCCTGACTGCAGATTCTGTAAACGCCCAAAACCATTTGGATACCAGCATGGCTGCGATATTATTTCCATCGCAGCATGGTATCCAAATGGGACCCAAAACTGTTTGGATACCAACATTCTTCTAAGTGTTCCACAAAAGAAAGTCATACAGGTTTAGAACGACATGAGGGGGAGTAGTGACACGATTTTCCTTTAAAAGCCTTTTTGCTATATTAACTGGATGTTTATATAATAAGCTGCACTGTATTTGCAATAAGCATAGTTTTTATTTAAATCAGACCTAAATGGTCCATCAGAACTTGATAATACAGCAACACATGCAAATGTTATGATGGGCCAAAATGTATGAGTGTTTGTTGACTCGTAAAAGTCATTGTGCATCAGCTCATTTTGAAGATTCAAACTGTTTGTGTAGCAGTATTAAACCGTATATTTTGATGGCCTAATGTGTGCTGGAGACTGAGTAGATGGAATGAGTTGCTGTGAGGATGAATCACAGGGGCTTTGATATCATCAGGAGCAGATGCAGCTCCTGTCACTTGACTCGCCTCAGTGCACATCGCCTTATGTAACATTGGTCACATGACTATCCTGGCCATGGAGGTCCATGATCTAGTGTGATGGCCAGTAGTAAAGGCCTTGTGCTGGTTAGGGGTTGTGAGCTTAAAAAACTGATGCATCTAGCTGTGTCTAGAGTTTCTGTGGCTCAGTGGTAGAGCATTGCGTTAGCAGCGCAAAAGGTTGTGGGTTCAATTCTCAGGGAACACATATACTGTTAAAAAAATTTATAGCCTGAATCCACTGTCTGCTAAATGTATATGTCTAGACATTAAGTGAACAGAGATGGAGCTCTAGAGATACTGATGATCCAACGGGTAGACCATAAACAATTCTGAGCTGGTCTTTTTAGCAGGGTTGCCAGCCTCCATTTACAGTGGTTGCTTCATCCTAGACAAAGAATGACACATCCTGTGCTCTTTTCATCCACTTCCTTCATCTCCCACAGTACTAGAGACATCTGTCTTGGCAATAGTGAGTTACGGTGAACTTGCAGAAGTGATGATATCATACAGTTGGACTTAATGGATGTCTCAGTTTACCTTTGAGGATATACCAGGAATAGAATCAGCATCTCTACTGGGATGCATGTGTCGTGTGTGCATGTGTGTTGGCATCTGAGATTCATCAAACTGCATCTCTTGTCTTTGTTCTTTCGTCAGCCCTTTATCTTTGTTTGGGTCCCTTTTTCAAGTTTTTTTAAACGGATTGCCTTTTTAAGAATCATCAAGCATCTTTAACATACACTTCTTAAAGTTCTGAGTTTTGTGTGCTTAAGTGCATATTCTCTGCACTAGCAGCACAAAATGGATTTGCAATCTGTTCAGAGGTTTAGAATTGCAGTGTGTTCAACCTGTCTGCAGCCAGACAGGACAAAATCAGAGATGGAATCCTGAAAAAATCTATCACTGTTTCAGCAAAAATATTAGGCTGCACAACTGTTTTCAGCATTAATAAGAAGCACCAAATCAGTCTATTAGAATGATTTTTATGGATAATGTGAAACTGAAAAATGCAAAAAATTCAGCTTTGCCATCATTTAAATTGATTAAAATATATATTTTTTAATTGAAATATCTAAATTGTATAACATGATTTTACAGAATTTAAATCAAAATAATGCAGCCTTGTTGAGGATAAAAAAAAAACGTTACAAATCTTTAAGGTTAGACTTATTTGAGATATATTACTGAAATACAATTTTAACAAACAATATTAAAGATTTAGTTTTTTTTATCATGTCAAAGCAACCAAATCCTTAGTGAACATCATTTTCCTATTTCATTGAGCCTTGTTGACTCATAGTTTGTGATTCTGTCATAGTTGCTCTTGATTTGACTATAGTTCTGTGTCTGTCAGACACTTATACAGTCCTCTGTTTGTAAATCTTCTTTCTTTTTGCTTTCGATTAGGTTTAATGCAGTACAGTCTCTCTTGCAGATAGGTGGTTGGGGAATAGTGTGTATTTAGCAGCTCTTGTGATGGTAACAACATCAGACTGCATTAGCCAACCCCAGCACAGAAAAGATAGACATGGGCAATATCATCTGTCATATTGCATAACATTGATGATATTTTTCCTGACAGCTGGAACACCTTTTTTGCAATATGTTGTAATATAATATGGCACATTAAATGATACCACCTTCAGTAAATCAGTCCAAATAATTGACTGAAATATAAAGTATAATACATGGATACATGATTCATGGGTGGTACAAAGGATGCAATAAACCGTAATGCACCAAACTTTGATTTTCTAATGACTTTTAAAAGGTTTCTGAGTAAAATCAGATATGGTACCCAGATTTATGTTTTAAGCAAATGTGAAGCAAGATCACAGACAGATTTTAAGGGTCACTTATTTTTGATGGATCTTAGATGAAGTAGAAGTTGTCCTTACTTCAGTGAATTTGTAAGCATTTTAAGTGCTACTGTTATCACTGAGAAAAATGTATCCAAACAATTTTTTTGTGATAAGTAATTAACCTGCATATTTGGTACATTTTTACATTCCTTTAATGGCATGAAATGTAATAGCTGGTGTTGTAGCAAAAAAGGGCTGTATTTAATTCTGGATGATTGTACTGCAGTGATAAAGAGAATACTAGTGGATTATATGGTTAGATGATATGTTTGTATGGGACACAACTACAGGGTTAATGAACCTTCAAGGCATCTGTTAGCTTTGAGCACAATCTTTTGATGAGTAGATCAAAGCACACGTTGCTCTTGAATTCATTGCATATCGTGCTCTTAATAAATTGCCATTTTGGTTTTAGACTGACTCCTCCAAACCTCAACTCATCAGTTGCTCCAAGCCATTCCGAGAAAATAAAATACTATAAATGTTGTAAGTTAAATAAAAATAGGCACAAGCGAGAGACAGCTGCTGACCTAGAGTACTGTAAATTAACATGGATATCATAGCAAAATCAGTAAGAAATGTTTTAGTTCCTATTTAAATATTTTGCAGACTTGCATACTTTTGTAAATCTGAGGATATTTTGTAATATTTTTGAGATCACTAGGATTTATTTTTTTCTCAGGAGAAACATCTGAGAAGCATATGCATAAAGTCTCAAAATGCTCTCCATTTAATCTCATTGTTGTCTAGGTGAAGAAATAGATATTTTAAAAAGATCTCTTTGGGGTTTGTCTTTCCTATGGGACGTTTGATCCATTCGCCCTCTCTTTTTCATTCTCTATAATACATTTGAACAAGACATCCATAATTCTGACTCTGTGGCTGTCAGCTTCAGACATTTTGTATTTGATCTGCATCAACATCTGCACATGCATTTCTCAGCTTTGCAAACACTGTGAAGTCAGCATTAGACCTGTTTACTGCATTCTTACCGGACTGCGGTTTATTGATAAGTGTCAAATCTGCCTTGTCACCTGTTTGTGATAATGTATGAAGTGTCTAAAAGGAATTTAACTATGTATTCATAATTTCAGGTTCTTCAAAATACAAGCTTCAATAGTTCTTCAATGCCATAACATTTATGTTATGGTGGAACTTCTTTTATTGTTTTATATACAGGTGCATCTCAATAAATTAGAATGTTGTGGAAAAGTTCATTTATTTCAGTAATTCAACTAAAATTGTGAATCTTGTGTATTAAATAAATCCAGTGCACACAAACTGAAGTAGTTTAAGTCTTTGGTTCTTTTAATTGTGATGATTTTGGCTCACATTAAACAAAAACCCACCAATTCTAACCCTATCTCAACAAATTAGAATATCGTGACATGCCAATCAGCTACAGTAATCAACTCAAAACACCAGCAAAGGTTTCCTGAGTCTTCAAAATGGTCTCTCAGTTTGGTTCACTAGGCTACACAATCATGGGGAAGACTGCTGATCTGACAGTTGTCTAGAAGACAATAGTTTACACCCTTCACAAGGAGGGTAAGCCACAAACATTCATTGCCAAAGAAGCTGGCTGTTCACAGAATGCTGTATCCAAGCATGTTAACAGTAAGTTGAGTGGAAGGAAAAAGTGAGGTGAAAAAGATGCACAGCCAACCGAGAGAACCGCAGCCTTATGAGGATTGTCAAGCAAAATCGATTCAAGAATTTGATTGAACTTCACAAGGAATGAACTGAGGCTGGGGTCAAGGCATCAAGAGCCACCACACACAGACGTGTCAAGGAATTTGCTGAACCACAGACAACATCAGGGGCATCCTACCTGGGCTACGGTGAAGAAGAACTGGATTGTTGCCCAGTGGTCCTCTTTTCAGAGGATAACAAGTTTTGTATTTCATTTGGAAACCAAGGTCCCAGAGTCTGGAGGAAGGGTGGAGAGGTTCATAGCCCAAGTTGCTTGAAGTTTATTTTTCAGCAGGATTTGGCACCTGCCCACACTGCCAAAAGCACCAAAAGTTGGTTAAATGACCAATAGTGTGCTTGACTGGCCAGCAAACTCACCAGACCTGGACTTCCATACCATCTCAGCAGTGCCAATAAACTGATCATCTCCATGCCATGCTGAATTGAGGCAGTAATTAAAGCAAAAGGAGCCCCTACCAAGTATTGAGTACATAAACAGTAAATTAACATACTTTCCAGAAGGCCAACAGTTCACTAAAATGTTTTTTTTATTGGTCTTATGAAGTATTCTAATTTATTGAGATTTTTGGGGTTTTTGTTAAATGTGAGCCAAAATCATTGCAAATAAAAGAACCAAAGACTTAAACTACTTTAGTCTGTGTGCACTGGATTTATTTAATACACAAGTTTCACAATTTGAGTTGAATTACTGAAATAAATTAACTTTTCCACGACATTCTAATTTATTGAGATGCACCTGTGTAGTGTTGGTTTAAACAAAAATACAGTAAAAACAGTAATACAGAAATAATATTACAAAATGGTTTTCTATTTTAATATATTTTCAGATGTAATCCATTCCTGTATTCCATGCTTACCACATTCTCCTTGGTAATGTGTCATTTCACTATTACTGCTGATCCGTTTTCAAGGCTTTCTATACTGTTCAGGTTGACATAAGAACATTTATTCCAACCCTTTGACATGAAATATTATTAAAAACTAGCAGCTTCTGCTTGATGCACTGCAATAAATAGTTATTTAAAACAAAACCTTTTAATGCAGTCTAAACCCATTCAGATAAAACAAAATTACTATGTGTGTAATACCAATGTGTGTCATTATGGACAAGCAAGAGCAAAGTAAAGACTATTCCTCCCACATATCCTTTGTTTGGTACAGCATACGTCCACTCTAAATCATCTAGATACATTTTAGGATTCTTGGGGTTGTTTTACATAGAGTGCTTTGTGTAAATGGCAATAAATTGATAGATATTCACAATGTGTATGCAGGGTTCCGCCGATTCCTACACTAGCAGACCATCCGACTCAGATGTCTCTCTGGATGAGGAGCAGGGCGGCCGCCAGGAGAAAGAACAGCAGGCCACTGTTCAGCTGGAGAGGGCAAAGGTCAGACTGTCTTAACCAGAGCTACCTGTACTGTACCTATGCAATTTTTCTTATATATGCTTCAAATGTGCTTTAAATCTTTCTCAGGCCAAAGCAGTGGCCTTTGCCGTGAGGACAAACGTCAGCTACTGTGGTGCCCTGGATGAGGATGTTCCTGTTGCTGGCACTGCCATTTCCTTTGATGCTAAAGACTTTCTTCACATCAAGGAGGTGAAGAGGGCATTTATTTAATGAGAGCCTGTCTAACTGTATCCATTTATAAATGGAATTTAAACAAATTTCCTCTGTATATTTCCACAGAAGTACAATAATGACTGGTGGATTGGGCGACTGGTGAAGGAAGGCTGTGATATCGGTTTCATCCCCAGTCCCTTAAAACTAGAGAACATTCGCTTACAGCAAGAGCAAAAAAGGGGCCGCTTTCATGGGTAAGACTGCCTAAGAGGAAAATTTGAGTAATGAGTGTTATGCTAAACCTTAAACCGTTTTGAAGGCTAAGATGCAAATCTGTCTTCCACTGTTATTACTACTATTGCTATTCCATCTATTACTACTTGACAAGCCATTTGTAGCCATTATTTGTCAAAGAAGAATAAAATGAAAGCTAATGAAAAATGCGGTAGATTTCCACTGTTCAAATTTCAAAAGCCAAATTTCAGGATGATTATAAATGCCCTTGAACCTAATTTTTCATTGCATCATTGTTTTATTTAGAACACAGGATGGGTGATTATTCATGGGACACTGTCTGGTCTCTGTTTCCCTGAGTCTCCACAGGTCTTCCTTCCCCATAGGCACCTCACCGTAGGCACTACAATTCCCACAAAGCCTTGTCCCTTCATCACAGTAATTGCACTCCTGTTAATTGCACTCAGGTGTCTTCACTTGATAGTCTTTACCCTGCCTATATTTACCGGTCCTTTTCTGTTTGTTTTCATGGAGTCCTTTCATTCCATCACCCAGTTTCCTCGTCTTCCGAGTTTCCTGTTCCCGTTCCTGTTCCTTCCCTGTTTGTTTATTGTTGGATGGATTTATGGTTTTGACCCCTGCTTGTTGGATGCTGATTTGGATTACCCATTAAATACCACACTGCATTTGGATCTCTCGTCTCCTGCGTTTCTCTGGGTTCCGATCGTAACAGAAGGACTCCATCCATGTCGAGATCCAGCGGTGTGGGTCTTCATTCCCGTTCCCCAGCCAGTATGGTAGAGCGGAAGGCAAGATTCACAAAATTAACCACCCTCCGCCAAGAGGGCAATGAGGTGGGTGCTATGGCACATGTGTTCTGGACCCTGGCGGATGGTATGGGATATAATGATGCGCCCCTTAAAGACATTTTCAACACTGGTCTGGATGACCCAGTACCCCGTATGGAAATGGATCAGTTGGACAAGTTGGGTTTCTGGGAATTCGTTTTCTACTTGCAGCATCGGCTTCCGTGGGATGCCCCAGCCACTCCTGTCTCTCCCGGTGGGATGGCCGATTCTGGACCGGGGTCTGCCAACAGGAGGACCGCCAATCCAGCACCACTGCACAGTATGGTCGCCAGCCCAGCACCACTGCACAAGATGGCCGCCAGCCCAGCGCCACAGCACAAGATGGCCGCCAGCCCAGCGCCACAGCACAAGGTGGCCACAAGCCCAACGCCACAGCACAAGGTGGCCGCCAGCCCAGCGCCACTGCCCAAGATGGCCGCCGGCCCTGTATCCTGGCACAAGATGACAGCCAAAGTTGACCCTCCAGAGTCGAGTCAGGTTCCCGTTGACCCTCCAGAGTCGAGTCAGGTTCCCGTTGACCTTCCAGAGTCAGGTCAAGTCACTGTTGACACTCCAGAGTCAGGTCAAGTCACCGTTGACACTCCGGAGTCTTGTTTTTGTTTTTCTCTCTGTTTCCCTCTATGGACCTGGCCCTCCGTCCCTCCCCCTGATCCTCCGCCGGTTCACCTCCCTCCTGGGCTCATTGTTTTTGTTTTTTTGCACTTCTTGTCTCTGTTTCCCCATTTTACCTGGCCCTCCATCCCTCCCCCTGGTCCTCCGACTCTCCACCTCCCTCCTGATCTCTGTGTTCATTGATCTCTTCTTGTGTTCGGGTGGAGCATCTGGTAGTTGCTCCGAGGAGGAGGGGGTAATGTCACGCTGTCTGGTCTCTGTTTCCCTGAGTCTCCACTAGTGGTCTTCCTTCCCCATAGGCACCTCACCGTAGGCACTACAATTCCCACAAAGCCTTGTCCCTTTATCACAGTAATTGCACTCCTGTTAATTGCACTCAGGTGTATTCACTTGATAGTCATTACCCTGCCTATATTTACCAGTCCTTTTCTGTTTGTTTTCATGGAGTCCTTTCATTCCATCACCCGGTTTCCTCACCTTCCGAGTTTCCTGTTCCTGTTCCTGTTCCTTCGCTGTTTGTTTATTGTTGGATGGATTTATGGTTTTGACCCCTTCTTGTTGGATGCTGATTTGGATTACCCATTAAATACCACACTGCATTTGGATCTCTCGTCTCCTGCGTTTCTCTGGGTTCCGATCGTAACAAATGTCCTTTTTATGTACAGAGAATAACGTAGTATTTCTAAAATAGTGATCCAGATAGATCCTTCAAGATGTTTACATATTACATCCCTAGTGAAAAATAAATATACTAAAATGTATTTGAAATATATTCATTTCATTCTAAGTACTTTAACATATTTATGTATGTAATAAAAATACCCTTCAGTTGTACTTTTAGTATACTAGACTGAAAATTGGAACAACAAATTTTGTTCTTAATGCACTGAAGTATATTTGATTGTGCTAAAGTGTAACTTTTGCAAGTATACTTCATGTGCACTTTAAATATCTTTAAGACTGATATTATTAGAAAATCATACAGTCTTTATCAGTAATGACATGAAATATTAAGAAATGTGCATTGTCCACAAGTAGAACTCTAAATAAAGTTTAAATAAAACTTTTATATCAGTAAGTCTCAAGCAATATGTCAGTAAATATGTTAATTAGTGCTGTCAACGTTAACGCGTTAACGCATGCGATTAATTTTTGTCTGGTTAAACGTGTCAAAATATTTAACGCAATTAACGCAGCATCCGTATTTTCTGCCATCCGTTGGCTAGCTTTACATTATATGATCACGCTCTTATTCATTTAAATGCTTTTAAACATTTCAAGCGTGGCAAGACAAAAGAGAATGCGCTGTCTGTGAATGCCCTTATGTGACACATACACACGTACACACACACACACAATGCATAGACAGGGCGCCAGAATCCAGTTCTCTTAAGCGCTTGAACTAACAATAAACATCCCAAAGTGCCAGTTTTGTCGATTATCCTCATAAGAGCAATCTTAAATGATTTATATAAAGTCTAAAATGAACAAAAAGAGTTGTGAGAGAATGAGGCGAGATCCATAGACAGTATATAAATGGTGAGATCCGCGTGTCTGTCTGCTCTTAAAGGGACAGCAGCCAATAAAGCTTCCTGTCAGTAAAGTTAAAGAACAAAGGGAACAGAGAAAATGACTCGCTGCACTTGACTAAATAACTTTTGTAGCTTTAATAAGGATTAACTATTTAATTTATAGTTTATGCAGTGCAGACTGCATATAACTTTGAAAACTTTATTAAATTTCTGTATATTTCCTAACTGTTAAGACAGGAAGGGCAGGAGTAAACATGACATTTATTATGGGTTTATGTTAGCATTATTTTAAGTTTACTTAAATTAAAAACTGTTATATTTTTGAAGCCTAATAATAAATGTAAAAAAAAAAAAAAAAAATCAGTAGCTGTATTAATATCAGTAATACTGGCCTTCATTCATAAAAAGATGTCATTTAAACAAGTATTTAAATTTAACTGTGAAATTATTACATTAAAAAATATATTAAAAACGTACAAAAACATTTCTTTTTTTATTGCGATTAATTGCGATTAATCACAGAAAAAATGTGTGATTAATCTAGTTAAAGTTTTTAATCGATTGACAGCACTAATGTTAATACATTTGAACTATACTTAGTATGAAGTAAATGTATTCTAAATATATTAGGGGTTACCTTAAATGGATAGTTCACCCAAAAATCTAAATTTGATGTTTATCTGCTGACCCCCAGTGCATCCAAGATGTAGATGACTTTGTTTCTTCAGTAGAACACAAACTGAGATTTTTAACTGAAACCGTTCCAGTCTGTCAGTCTTATAATGCAACATAACATACAATACAATAAAACATACAATAAAAAAAATTAAAAAAACACATTATACATTGATGTGTAAAGAAATTTTTCCACTTGAGAGATAGGTGGTGGTAAAGCACTTGTAAGTCTGCATCCACTGTAAAGCTAGAAGAAGAAGAAGAAGAAGAAGAAGACGACTCACCCGCCTGCTTGAGAACGCGCCTGTGAACAGTTTGCACATTGCGAGAATCAGATGTAAAATAAGATATAAATGCTATTCATTTTCTTGCACAGACTGATCGTTTTGTGTCTTTACACATCAATGTATCGTCACAAGCCGCAGGGTTTAATTTGGTTTTGTTTGTGTGTGTTTTTTTGTTTTGTTTTATTGTATGTTTTAGCCGTAATTTCCCATCCACTTGCATTATATGACTGACAGACTGCAACAGTTTCAGTTAAATAGTTCAGTTTGTGTTCTACTGAAGAAACGAAGTCACCTACATCTTGAATGCCCTGGGGGTGAACAAATAAACATCAAATTTTCATTTTTGGGTGAACTATCCCTTTAAACACAATATAAAGATGAATTTTACTTTATAGCATATTCTTGCTTATAACATCTTTGTCTCAACTCAGACTGTCCAAATGTTTATACAAAATTACATAAAAGATGACAAACTTGATCTGACTGCCGCAATGTTTCATGCCAAGTTAATTTAAAAATAAGATGTACTAATTATTTATTTCTAAGAATATAACTGGACACCAATTAGTCATGCAATGTGATGTGCTCTTTTTTTTTTTTTTTTTTTGAAAACGATTTAATTAACAGTCCTTAATTACCATCATTCCCAATTCTTTATTCTGTCCCTATAGGAAGTCCAGTGGGAACTCTTCTTCCAGTCTGGGTGAAATGGTGTCAGGCACCTTCAAGCCCAACCCTGCTTCAGCAGGTCAGCTTCAGTCTTCATCGTTAGTGAAGGGTTCCAGTCCACTTCAGGCTGGGTTTTTTTAAATTTCCAGAAATTATAGAATAAATTGATGTTTTCCAATAGCAACCAGGGCAAACATGTCTTTTTTTTTAATGCTGTCCAGACAGACACTTCATATATTGTTAATCCCTCTGAGAAAAAACAACCTGTAGAGAGGCTGTGTTGCCCAGTGAAATTTAGTTTAACATTAAAAACCATACAGGAAGAGTGCTAGGCATTGAAACGTTAATAAATAATATTTATTTCATTTAATTTTATTTTGTATTTTAAATAGAGAAAAGATGCATCAGATTTTGTTTCAATCTACTTTTTAAAATTCCTCTTTTCTATCATCACAGGTAAACAGAAACAGAAAGTGGTGAGTTAGCTTTATTTCATTTGGCAATTCTATAAATTCTACAAAAGACTATACTATTTACTGTTTAAAGCTAATGCAGTGTTCATGCAGTAATCAGTATGGGGTTATTGTGGTACAAATAAACAGCATATTGTTTCACATCAAATTGCTGTTTTTTTTTTTGTAGGCCGAGCACATTCCTCCATACGATGTGGTCCCTTCCATAAGGCCAGTGGTCTTAGTTGGCCCATCACTTAAGGGATATGAGGTAGACCTCCATAATCCCTATGGTCTGTGTGTGTGTGTATATTTAGACATGGTAACCAGGGCATCACTTCTTAAGCAGCGAGCGAGAGGGGATGTCGGTTTGTCACTGAATAGCAGTCATCATCTCCAAGCAGAGTTGCCAAGGCAACAACCTTCTGGGTACTACATGCCAGTCTCAAAAATGGAGCATGGTTTGAAATTAGAAAGAGAGGAAAAAATATATATAACCACCATCCCTGAAATCAGCATTACAAGCATGTTAGCATGCACCATCTGAATATTAGACCAGATCTCTTGGAGCATATATCATGATTGATCTGTGAAAGATAAACAGCTGTGTTTGATCATTTAAGATAATTTTTTCTGAATATGTCATTTGCTCATATACAAACATTATTTAAAAGAATAACTCACCCAAGTGATTTTGTCTTTTCATTGGACTTTTAGAAATTTAGCATTACATCACTTGTTTACCAGTGGATCCTCTGCAGTGAATGGGTGCCGTCAGAATGAGAGTCTAAACAGCTGATAAAAGCATCACAGTAATCCACAAGTAATTCACACAACTTCAGTCCATCCATTAATGTCCCATAAAGTGACAATCTGAATGTTTGTAATAGACGTTTTTAATTTTAAAGCATTGCTTATGGCTAAAATATGAGTCCTCTATCCATATTTTGTGCGCCTTAATAATGGAGGTAGGTTTTTGGTTCACAAGATGTTAATTGACCGAATGGAATCATGTGGATTACTTATGGATTATTGTGATGTTTTTATCAGCTATTTGGACTCTCATTAACGACACCCATTCACTGCAGAAGATCCTTTGATGAGCAAGTGATGTAATGCAATTTTTATTTTTTTCAAATCTGTTCTGATGAAGCAACAAACTCATCTACATCTTGGATGATATGGAATGAGTACATTTTCAGGAAATTTAATTTTTTTGGGTGTCTCTAAGTTAGACTACACTGTTTGTCCATTCCTGGCTAGACGCTGTTGAAGTCAATTAGATATTTTCCTTAGTTTTTTCAATGAAAAAAATCTCCTTTTTGCTCATATTTGTGTTTACTCTCCTATCCTCATGGGTTCGAACACAGGTGACAGATATGATGCAGAAAGCGCTCTTTGACTTCCTGAAACACAGGTTTGAAGGCAGGTGAGTGACAGCTTTTAATGTGTTTTGGATTTTAAATACCTTTCCTGTCCATATGTTCATGATTTCAGTCCATTTATTTCCTAATTTCAGGATATCAATCACAAGAGTAACCGCAGACATCTCTTTGGCCAAGAGATCTGTGCTGAATAACCCTAGTAAGAGAGTCATTATTGAGAGATCCAACACCAGATCCAACCTGGGTATGTCAGCTCATGTTTAACTGCCTTTGAGCATTTCTAATTGAATGCAAGTTAATTAATTAAGGTTAGACATGTTTGGTGCTTCTAAGCCAGCATGATGACATCATGCTTAATGTTTTATCTTTTTGGCAGCGGAGGTTCAGAGTGAAATCGAGCGAATTTTTGAATTGGCCAGATCCCTTCAGCTGGTTGTGCTGGATGCTGACACGATCAACCATCCAGCCCAGCTCATCAAGACTTCTTTAGCTCCCATTATTGTCCATGTCAAAGTGTCTTCTCCCAAGGTAAAATGTTTGCATTTATTTATTAAAAGACTTTAAAGAAACTGAACAAGTACTAACAATATATGTTAGATGAATTATGTTATGATTATATAGTTATTGCATTTGTGTGCTTATAGGTATTGCAACGGCTGATCAAATCACGAGGGAAGTCTCAAAGCAAGCATTTAAATGTACAACTGGTGGCAGCAGACAAACTAGCTCAGTGTCCTCCAGTGAGTATCTAGAATAGCATAACATAGTCTGATTCTTCTCTTTTACAGTGTTTGCAACCCATTTTACTTTAATAATCTGACTGTTTCCAATTTGAAAATATTTGAAAATGTAATATATTCCTGTGATGGCAAAGCTGAATTTTCAGCAGTCATTACTACGGTCGTCAGTGTCACATGATATTACAGAAATCATTCTAATATTCTGGTTTGCTGATAATGAAACTTTTCTTTTGTTATACAGTAGATGTGTCATTTGTGTGCTTTTTGTGGAATTGTCGCTTTTTCAGGATTCTTTGATGAACAGAGCGTTCAAATTAACATCATTTGTTTGAAATTGAAATCTTTTGTGACATAAAGGTCTTTATTGTCGCTTGTGATCAATTTAATGTTTCCTTGCTGAATAAATGTATTCATAAAAAATGTATTATATAGTGTATTACAGTAACACAGGATATTCAGTAAGACAGAATTTAGTTTTTTTTTAATTGAGGTTGGATTGGGTTTTGAAAAGTTGGTGTAATGTGCCAAAATAGAGGGAGGTGGTTGACTGGAATGCATTAAAAATAAATGATGTGACGTGTTCCAGGAAATGTTTGATGTAATTTTGGATGAGAACCAGCTCGAGGATGCATGTGAACATCTGACCGAGTATCTGGAGGCCTACTGGCGTGCAACTCACACTTCTCTCAGCACTCCTCTGAACCCTCTTCTGGGCCGCAACCTGGGCTCCACTGCACTCTCACCATACCCCACAGCCATCTCTGGACTACAGGTGAGCGCAGACTTGGCACTCTGTTTTAAATATGTTTTAAATATTCCAAAATATGCTGATTAGAACGTGTTGAAAATCCTCGATAAGCTCTGCCTCCTTGGTTAAGTTTACCATCACAAGCTTTAAAGAATGTACCAGATGAATTAACTGGAAATTACAGAGAGTACTGGAGAATTGCATGGAATTTCAGAAACAAAAAATGCTCAGAATGGTAAAAAAGAAAGTAAATTGAAAAATTATGTTTGTGTATTAAGTTTATATAATTTGTTCGAAGGACATTTTTAGCTTGCTGTATGCAGTGACATATTCGAAAGTAATTGCTTATTACTGTCCTCTAAAAGGGTTATTTTGTATTTATTTTGAATTGTAATATATTGGTTCTGCTGCTAATATTGTTCAACTTTCAACAGAGCCAAAGAAATAAAAACAGCAATCACATCAGCGACAACTCTCCAATGGAGCGGCGCAGCTTGATGACGTCTGATGAGAACTACCACAACAACGAGCGGCAAAAGAAGAGTCATAACCGCCTGTCCTCCAGCTCCCAGCAAAGTCGAGACCACTACCCTCTGGTAGAGGAGGAGTACCATGATCCCTATCAAGACACGTACAAACCTCACCGCAACCGGGGCTCCCCCGGGGGCTACAGTAACGACTCGCGGCACAGACTCTGAACATCCAGTCCACTACAGCCAGAGCTATGAGATCAATTTCATGTAATTGTGTAAACCCTTTCTGAAAATGCAGTGCATTGCTTTCACTCTTGACACAGGTCCCCATATATGGGTCATCTTAACTGAAAGATAAATCCGAGCACCCGGTCCATTTATGTAAGGCGGTTGTTTGCAGCCCTTGTGCATCTCTTGTCAGGCAGTTGGAGTTGCTGATTTTATCTGCAATGGTTGAGATAAGTAGCTCTTTTGGAGGAGTGACAACTATAGTACCTTCTGGTCCATCCAGTTTCTCCTTGTAGAGGCCTAAGCCCTGCGATTAATTGCTAACCTAAAAGTCCTGCACTGTCTATATTTGCAGGACGTTTTGTGATGGCATGCTAATTTTCACCCTGAACTAGTCCCAGCATGCAGAAATGCTCAACAGTGCCAAGACCCAATCAGCACAGAGCCTTTTTGCACAATTTCAGTAGCCAATGGAAGTGTCATGCATTCACCGTTTTGTTTCTTCCTGTTTTAGTATTTATGTTAGATGGTCTCTTATTTTGCCCAAACAGCCTCAGGTACGAAACGGGAATGCTTCATAGGTGCCAAAATCCAAGAGGTTTCTTTTCCAACAGTCTATTTTCATAATGATCTCTGCAGACAGTGTCAACAGACACATACAAAGGATAACATATTATCCTTTTTTACGTACACCATAATGCCTATAGTTCACTCAGCGCTTTGCCCAGGCCTAAAAGTGGGATGTTGTTGCAAAAAATTACGCCAGAGCACCAGTATCAGGTAGATTTGATCATTTAAAATGACTCCATTACTTAGTAATAGTAAATAAATGAATCTCATGAAACCCTACAAGATTTAAAGATTATATTTCACCCAAAAAGTCATATAAATATAAACAATATAAATACAGTAAAGCCTGTTTTAGGACCATTAAGACTCAAATTGTGACATTATTTAAAAAAAAAAAAAGAAATTAATCATCCCCTTCTCTATTTTAATAGCTGCAATAAAAAACTAAGATTTTTTTTGTTTGTTTACATTGTAAATAATTATGCATCATGATGGTGTTTGTTAAATTTGAATAATTACATTAAATAGTATTAATCAGTAAAATGGGTTAAAAATACATATGGAAATTCATAAGAATTAAAAGGGTCAGTTGGGCTTAATTATCATTAAAATAGTATTATAATAAAAATTAAAAACTTGTCCAAATCAACTATATTTTCTTTATGCTATATATGTATTTTATTTTATTTATTTACTTTTGTTATTTTTGGTGAAATGTGACCTGAGCATGTTTTGTGAGATTTTTAGGGGTTTTGTTGAGCTCATATGACACTCTTGATAGAAACAGCGCAGTAGCCTGTGTCATTGAAATATATGGCAGCTGAGTGGAAATCCATTCTGTCACTGAGGGAGTGTTTACACGACACAACTTTGAACAAAAAATGATAATCTTAATAATAGGTTAAAAATAGGAATTGTTAAGCATGTTGGCCTTTTATTTACAAAAAAAGGCCCTGAAAATGCAAACTTTTGAAATCAAAGTGGAAGTTTTTTAAAAACTTTACTATTATCACATCTGTGTAAGCTATAAAAAAAAACATGAATTTGTTATAATGGTGATGCTCAAGAGTATTACATGTTTGCACAGTGTTCCTCTACAAAGTGAGATTGCCAACTACTGGCCTGGCATGCATAATACAGCATTTTTTGTTATTTTAGCAAATTCATGTGAACAGGGATCATTTCAATAATGTTGTCGTCTGTAGTACACAAAACATTTTCAAAAATGCAAAACCTTTCTGTTTTTAGTACACTCTTGTCGTGTAAACCTTCCCGTAGTCAGGTCTGTGGATCACCATAAAGTTAATCTGTTCTAATAAGCTTTATGAAACAAGTAATTGATTATTATGACTACTAGTCTTGAACTATTAAGTGTATGCCTGACCTAAAGTATAGTTAGTTACTGGTTGCCGTAGCAGATACACTACGTATTGGGATTAAAATTAGATGTTAGACTAAGATACAACATAAAAACTATAAAAGGAAAAATGCATTTTTTATTTTTTATTCATTTTTTTAGTTGTTTTCATCAAGCCTGTTTTCAAAAGCTGTTCACACACACTGTGCTCAGATGAACAAATCAGGTGTCATTCTTGCCTTTGCATGTGCAAAACTACTTTTTTCTGCTGGCTTACATGATAATGACAAAAAAGCATAACATTTTTTCTACTGTATTAGATATTTCTTCAACTCCATTGTCATTTATTCAATGAAAAATGCTTAATGATGCTTGATGAACAGTCCAGACAGTGCTTGAATCGATGTTAGCACAGTTATTTAAAAGTTGTCTGGATCTTGACATTTGCATTTTTCTCAACTCATTTCTTGGTACGGCAAATCGCAACAATTCCGCAATCTGACTTGATTGCCTTAATTGTGTTGTGTTGTACAGTTTTTCCTCTCGTAATGCTCAGAGAGAGAACAAAAGCAGTGTTGATTCAGTTTATAGATACTGTGTTGCAAAAAGCATTTGGTCCCTATCTTTCAGTGGCTTCATATAGTTAAGGTTTAAACATATCTTAGTGTTAATACTATATGTTTGGTGTGGAAATGATTGGATTTATCCAGTTTCCATTCTGCTGTAAGTTCTACCTGTGAGCGATAGTAATAACCTACTGGATTTGTCGCGAGCAGAACCAGTAGGAAAGAAACTCTGTCTGTCCGTAGGCTATTTTCAGTGTATACAGTATGTAGCATTAGAAAGCATTCAGTAAACGTTTTTGAAACGTTTCTTGCTGCAGTTGAGGGGCCAGTAGAAGTTAATGGAGTTTGGGTAAAGTGTCCTTATTCTCTGATCACTGCCACCCCCATTTCTCCTGCCCACTCCATTGTCTGTGTGCAATATTTCATAAACTATAAACTACTTTGAGCATACTATTCATTTGTCTTGTTTAACATTCTCTGAATCATATAGAATATGAGGATTCACATTATAAATGTATAAAGAGCTAATTGGGAACCAGTTGACAGTATTGTTCTGAAATAGTATTCATATTATATTATTATTTATTATTATTTTAGAAGTTAATCAGTTAATCTAGACATTATTTCATTATTTGGTCTCCTTATGAAACCTCCTATTTGTGGATATCCTCAAATTAACTGATAGTTAATATATATATATATATATATATATATATATATATATATATATATATATATATATATATATATATATATATATATATATATATATATATATATATAGTTATATATATAGTTTCTCCCCTACAAGTACATAACTTTATGTGTAAAGAAGTACAAATTTTGGTGTATTTTCCCATAACCTTAAGGTCCTTTGGTCACTTTTGGTCTCAGTTATTGTAGCCAACACTCAGGACCAACATTGCTGTTGTTATTAGTATTTTTATTAATTTCAGATTCAGTCAATACATTCCCTGCCAGTAAATTTATGCCTTAACTTTATAATAAGGTACATGTTCGATTTTTTTTTTTCAACTTTAGCAAACAGAAGGATTCTTTCTATGCCTCTTTTGAGAGCTCTGTGGATTTAATTTATTTAAAAGTGTGTTAAGCATTTTCATCCTATATGTAGTTTTAAATGGCATTCTGTGTGTGGTAAATGGTCAACAACTGATCAGAATTCATTCATTTTGTGAAACAATGTAGCCTACTTCCTATATCCACTGCCCCTATAAAACAATTTCCCTTCATTTCTGAGAATAACATTTTTATTTTTTTCCCTCAGTCAAAGTTTTGTTTCATGCAATGGCATGTTGGTAAAGGACGATGAAAAAATAATCCAAAATAAGTGATAGCCATTTACTATGCAAATGTGTACAGTGCTGCATGCTAATGCTTTACCTGCCTCTGCAACTTAATGGCTTCAAATGGAGTTCAAATGGAATTGTGGGTATTACTTGTGCAGGACGGTATTTGAGAGAAATACAAAACTGCATGCATATTATTCCATTTGCATCGTCAGATTAAAGAGACACTATATGGTTCTGGGAAATAGATGTGTAAGATTAAGTAAGTTTTCTTTTGTAAAATAAATTTTAATGTAAAAAGAGTGCTGTGATGATTTATGTCTTTGACCCTCAATTCTTTAATAGCACATTTTCAGATGCACAGTAGAATCAATGACACCATGCCTATTTCAATCAATATTTAAAACAATTATAAATATTATACTATAATAATAATACTCTAATGTACATAGCAATGAGAATCACTTTATTTTTTAAACTGTAAAAAATAAACCGTAAAATTGTACCGTTAAATTTTTTAAACTGTGATTTAACGGTACAGTTCCATTTCTCTCACGCCTATGAAATTGTAGCTTCTAGTAGCGCCATCTGCTGGGAAAACTGTGCATGTTCACTGCAATCATGATAACAATGATTAACAAAATTAAAAAAGCATGTCAACAGACACTTTGATTTTAGTACCTTCATTAATAAGTTTTATTCCAGATGCTGTCATCAAAGCAAACGTGTGACATACAACATATTCTGATACTCATGTTACACTTTTCAACTGAACTTTTTATTCAGCTATTATGCTAAATCTGTAATGAAAAATATATTATAATTAGAAAAGGGCTAAATATAAGTATTACCACTTTGTGTATAGTTAGTAAATCTATTCAACCCACTTTTGAATATATATACACAGTACATTTAGCTGGTGAACGTCAACTCAGATTGATTATGATTATAGAATGCACATATAAACATTGTGAGGTTAGATTAGTACAGGGTGACTGGTTTCGTCGTCCCACCAGGTTCTGGATGAGCTTCTGGCTCTTTTGAGGTGCTGGGCTTGACCACCTTGTCAATCTGGGCCCGGTTCTGTTTCTCCCTCTCCAGAGCTTTCTCCATCTCGGTGTAATAATCCAGGGCTTTCCGCACCGGGTCAATGATGTGTTGCTATAAGGTTAGAAGTAAGAGTTAGAAATGATTATCTTTAAATGTCACTAATCTCAGCCTCTGAAACTAGAAAAATCAATGGGAAGATACATTATATCATTTATTATTTCAAGTGTTTCTAACAGACAGCATGACAGATCTCAACAAATCAAATCGCATGAGATAACTCAGTATTTCAAGTTAGGTGCTTGTGTAGAAAATAAACAAAATCTTAATTAAAATCTTTTAAAAACCTGAGTGTAAAAACCATCAAAATATATAATAAATCTGGCAAGTTTGGTGTATGTATGTACTACTGCCCACATGGAAAAAACCTATATAAACATATATGTTTCAATATAGGTTTTGATACAGGTTTTTAATATATGTGACATATATCAAATTGGCCGTTTTCCTATATTATATGTACATATATGCACACATATATTTACACATATATGTACACATATATATGTGCATACATATACCTATATAGGTACATATGTGCACGTATATATGCCCCTATATGTTCACCTATAATAGTAAAATTAAAATCCATAGCTGCTAGGCAACAAATAAAAGTCCAAAATGTAGAAATGTACATTATTTATTTACTCAAGATCAATCAAATAGAACAAAACAAAAAATATAGTACAAGAACAAAAATAAGACAAAAAAACTGCTGGGCAACATAAATAAAAGTCCAAAATATAGAAATGTACATTATGTATTTACAAGAACAAATAGTACAAGAACAAAAATAAGACAAAAAACTGAACAGAAAAAAAAAAATTATCTTTATTATTCTTTGAAGGTCTGTCATGACCGAGCGCCAACCTCCTGCTCTCTCTCGTGAGGCCAATAAGGAAGTGACTAAAACTGCAATTCATCGACTGGCCGCTTGAGGCTGGCTGCAAAAGGGAGTCAGTCCCATAGGCTACGTTCACACTGCAAGGCTTAATGCTCAATTCCGATTATTTGAAAAAATTCGATTTTTTTGCAAGGTCGTTCACATTTCCAATTAAATGCGACCTTTTGTGATCTCTTGTGTGAACATGAAATGACCCAGAAGTGACCCGCATGCGCAGAAGAGTACTCAACGCTCAACGACGTCACTCGTTGTTTGCGGAAGTAGCTAACGTTAAACATGGATGTCAACAACAGTGTAGTCAACAGCGGAGCTCTTTTTGCAATATTAAAGTTATCTTCCCAACGGAGCCAGCACAATTACAATCTTCTCATTTTAAGAAGAAAATTAAAAAGAAGAAGGAGAGCAAGGTTTTTGGCCATGGCGTTTTGTGGAGCAGTGTTTGCAACGTCGGTACAGAGAAACGTGTGGGTGCGGAGTCGCAGCCAGGAGTGGTGGGATACTGATGTGAGTGGCTTCACTAATACAGAATTCATCAGTTTATCTTCTCGTTCCCGCCTACTTCAACACAGAATTATGACGTTTGTAGCGTATCAATGACGTACGGGTCGGATACATGTGGCCTGGCCGTTCAGACGGAGGTCGCATTTCAAAAGATCCGATACGTATCAGATTCAGGACCACATATCCAAGTGGCCTGGGTCGCATTTGAAAAGATCGGATCTGTGTCGTTCAGACTGTCATGAAAAGATCAGATACAGGTCGCATAGGGGGGAAAAAATCGGAATTGGGTCGTTTCAGCCTGCAGTGTGAACGTGGCCATAGACTCCCCAAGTTAAAATGCCCAACTTTACAGCAGGAAAAAACATGTTTACAGCCTGGTTCAAAAAATTATTTTGGTCTAAATAGCTAATTTTGCCCTTCATGACAACTGTGAGGGGGGTGAATTTTTTAAAACTCATCCGTTTAAATTATATTAAGACTTAAAGTTCTGCATAATTAAGGGCGTAGCCACTTGAGTGACGGGTGGATTGCCGCTGCTGACACTGCCGTCGCGCTAGGTGGGTGTGGCTACAGCAACTAGCTCCCGCCTTTTTGCCCATTTTTGATTGTCCAGGAGAGTCGCGCGGTGACGCGCTGCCAAGATGGCCACGGCCCGCTCTACACACTTTAGGCTTCAAAAACACACTTCAGGAGTCTACGGGTGACGTGACGGACACTACGTCCATGTTTCTATGGTCATGACGCGGCTCATCCTCCTCCTCCTCCTCTTCCTCCTTACACTATCCAATGATGTTTGATAGGATGTCCGAGATTTTTTTTTCTCTTTTTTTTTTTGGCGCACACATTTTTTAGCGGATAGGCATTTTCGTCCACACGGATCTGGCGTTTTGGAAGAGTGAAACCGATGTTTTGATACCGGGTCCCAGAGTGGATATATTTATATTATATACATCTGCTGATGGCACGGCGGATTGTGTTTACCGACAGTGGTTTCTGAAAGTATTCCTGGGCCCATTTAGTAATGTCATTGACACAATCATGCCGATGAGTGATGCATTGTCGTCTGAGAGCCCGAAGACCACGGGCATCCAATAAAGGTCTCCGGCCTTGTCCCTTACGCACAGAGATTTCTCCAGTTTCTCTGAATCTTTTGATGATGTTATGCACTGTAGATGATGAGATTTGCAAAGCCTTTGCAATTTGACGTTGAGGAACATTGTTTTTAAAGTTTTCCACAATTTTTTTACGCAGTCTTTCACAGATTGGAGAGCCTCTGCCCATCTTTACTTCTGAGAGACTCTGCTTCTCTAAGACAAAGCTTTTATAGCTAATCATGTTACAGACCTGATATCAATTAACTTAATTAATCACTAGATGTTCTCCCAGCTGAATCTTTTCAAAACTGCTTGCTTTTTTAGCCATTTGTTGCCCCCGTGCCAACTTTTTTGAGACCTGTAGCAGGCATTAAATTTTAAATGAGCTAATTAAGTGGATAAAAGTGTAAAATTTCTCAGTTTAAACATTTGCTATGTTATCTATGTTCTATTGTGAATAAAATATTGGCTCATGTGATTTGAAATTCCTTTCGTTTTCATTTTATTAAAATTTAAAAAACGTCCCAACTTTTCCGGAATTCGGGTTGTACATAAGTTCTTGCATTTTTTTTTTCGTTAATTCTTAGTTTTTGCCTTGATAATAGAAAATATGAGCTAGGCATCATGTATGACAGTCAAAAATTTGATATGAGCTACAAAATGACCAGATCCTGCCATTAGCTATATAGAAGACATATCTTGTATGTATAGGGCTTATATGTGGATATGAAGAAGCAATACAGGAGACCTATATTTCCTGTATATGCACATATATGCACCTCAATTTTGCCTATATGTGGCATATATACGCATATATGCAGCATATATGCAGTATATATATACGGCATATATGCAGTATATATATACGCATAAATGCAGCATATATGCGCATATTTGAAGCATATATGCGCATATATGCAGCATATTTATTATCATATATGTGCATATATGTAGCATATATGTGCATATACACTGCATATAGGTTTCATATATGCGCATAAATCCACATATAGGTTCTTTCCATGTGGGTGAAGTGGAAATTACTGGCTAATTTTGAGAAAATGACCTTAAAGATATGTTTTGTGATGCAACTGTATAAAGTGTAATTAAATAAACAATTCCCACTAATCTGTAAGACATAATAGCCCAAAATCTCAAAACTGATCAATGCATGATAAAACTTGGTTTTGCCTGAGCTGCCTTGCCTTACATTTTTTTGATGTAACTGATTATCTCAAATTGTTTTAGTACTCCTAACTTATTAAAGTGTATGGTGTCTTATTAAAGTGTCAGAATTGACAGGAACGTTCTCACCTCCAGACAGGGGAAAAGATTGGCCAGTTCAATGAAGAGAGGAAAGAGAACAAAGCGGATAAATCCAGTTTGAGAAGACGGTTTGGTCACTTTGTCTCGATCCATGAATGGAGTGACAGGAAGACCCTCCAACTTCTCCATGTCACTCTAGATGAAGATTTTAAAATGAAAGATCTTTAAAATGAAAATTGTATTGCACTGCTCCCAACATATATTATAAAAAGTGAACAATATGTACCTGATTAAAGAACTCCTGCAGCAGACAGTCCAGCCACGGTTCTGCCACGTCCATGGGTCTGGCCTCATTGGAGATGTCACTTACTTTAATCATGATCATCATCAACTGTTACAGAAGACAGGAAGTGCCTTCAAGGGGACTGTCACCAAGAACAGCCCTAAAAGCTGAACTTTAATGTATAGATAATATAGGTTTGCTAAGTATTTATATTTATGAATATCACTGCTCTTACCACATCTCTGTGATCTTTGTTGCTGAAGTCGAACACAGGGAGAATGGCTTTAAACTTGTTGAGGATCTCAGTATGTCTGGTCATATCAGTAGCAAGAATACACCTACAGTGATGAGAAGTTGCTCGGTTTTTACCTAAAATCTTGGTTTGATATACATATGCTTGTGAAGATTATAGAAAAGTTAATAATATACTTAATTATGCCCTCTCTTATTCTTTTGTACTGCTCTGTCGGCAAGTTTCGGAAAATGTTGCTTTCACTCTGAAAAATAATTAACGTTGGTTTTTCATGCATATAGAATATGTGCATGCATACTATACATACACACTGCATAGCAAAGTACAAAAGTGGTATGAATAATATGCTAGTACAACTATTCCAATGTTGGGTGTTTATTTTAAAGAAAGAAAAGACCAATCTTAAACAGCATGCAAATAATTGTCAGTGACATATATAATGCGTTACATATGCATATGCATATGCATACAAGTATATATTTTACAATAAAAAAAATGGAAAGTCACATAAATGCTGAACATTCTTTATCATTGTACGTCAAGGAGATTTTTAAAGAGATTTTTTAAAACATTCAAAATGTAAAGCTTACTATTGTGATTTTTATCTAGAGCCAGCGTTTTTACCTTTTCCAGGATTTCAAAAGCTACAGCGCAGTGGTGATTTTCCAGTGGGGAGATGTCATTGTACCTCAAGGCGAGCTCAGTGCGTGCATTAATCTGAAACAGGAGATATTTCCATCGGTTTATGCAGTGTACTGAAAAGCTTGAGACAGCAGCTATCTCACCTGGTATGCATTGTTGTAGCCGGTGTGATCTAGATCGTGA